>NC_091821.1:342037891-342087891 GCF_038994185.2 Dermacentor albipictus
TTTGGAATAGGCCGACGTCAAAAGTTGCACCATTTCCAATATCACAAAATCAGGTCAACCACCTACTCACCCGGTCAATCGATTAAAAGACAGCGAGTGAGAAAGCAAAAAGAGGAAAGGCAGGGAAGTCAACCAGACGATCGTCCATTTTGCTACCCTACGGGGGTAAAGGAAAGCGGGAATAGAATGAAAACATAGTGGAAACTCGCATGCGCCAGAATACCAGGGACAAAATATTATGAAGTCACGAAGGATTAAGTACACGTTGTTTATAACGACTCTGATTTACGATAATTATGCAATAATGACCAATCAGTCACCTAACGGGGCGTTTCTGGGCATGTGAGCACAACGTTTTTAACGGTAAGTGTAGGCAATCACCAGGCCGCTGATACGGGCTCCTACACACATTCAGATACGTACGCGGTGCACAAAATATATTGAATTATAAACATTCCTTGTGTTTGAACGTCCATCCTTGAGTCAAGATGCATTCTGGTTTTATACTTGAGCGAGACGTCAAGGAGAACGTGGCAAGTTTCTTTATCGAGCTTTAAACGCTCGCTCAGTTCAAATCACTCAGTTTATTCTATAAAGGAACAGATTTGGAACACACAGCGCAAGAACGAAAGTCTCTGTAATATATCGCTACGTTCATCGCGCTTTCTTTTTTCTTTATTTCTTATTTCTTTTTTTGGCAATCCGCCTTTTGAGCGCGACGAGAACTGTGCTGTGTTGCGGCATCGTTCAACCATGGCGCTGGTGGTCTGTGGTGCCGGTGGTCTGTCAGACAACGCTTGAGAAAAATGCGAAGGTGCAGACTGCACTTATGCCCCATTATTATACTAGGTCATTCTGCATTTTGCCCACACACATGCAGTTTCATGCATACGACGAGACCTGCAGCTTATGAGAGCCCGCTAGTGCTTTCAGGGAAAAAAAGACTGGTTTTTATTTTTAGATTACACTGCTTATTCGCAAGCTCAAGTGCCGCCTTTGAATCGACGCGCATAAACTATCGATGTCTGCGTCACCATTTTTTTTTTTGCCATGAAACTAGTATGTTTCCAAATGTAGCATAGGATTTCGGAGTAGTCGGGCGTGCTGAGCGAATGAGTTTATCTTACATGAACTCTTGTTTCCCAGCTTAAATACCAAGAAGTCACTCCCGAGCTCTTTCGAAGGCTATAGGAAACGTAAGATTTCACTTGAGCCTTGTAGTTTGTTTAAAGCTGTAGTCGACCTTCGCTCCTCTCTCCAACCCTTCGCTCCTCTCTCCAACCAATCACCCTCAATAAAACACATCACAGTTTCCTGTCTTCCTTCTGGAGGGATACTTCCGAAATTAGAATGTACGAACAGAGTATTTTACCGATTTGATCTCCGCACGAACGCTTCTCTTTATAGTTGAAAGTGTAAACCAACCACCGAACTCTCCACCAATATTGGTTTTTAGGAAATAACTATTCAAGACTACTTTCTACAGTGTTCAAATTGCCTGTCAATAATGCGATCGTTATGTTTCGCTGACAAAAGAAGAAAGCAGCTGGAAATTGCACTGCAAACTCCGAATTCCGGTTTCGCTTCAGCGAAATATTAAGCGCCCCGCTTATAAACTGCGCGTCGAAAATTCGCTTTCGGTGAATTCCAAGAATGAAACTAAGTTTGTTGGAGAAAAGATGCTGCTCTCACTCGTCATAGAAACCGCACTGGCTAGCTCCGCGCAACAATTTATTAAGTCGTAAATAAATAAAAAATATCTAAGCAAAAGCAAAGTCCTGGGCCGTGTGCAATACTTAGTCTCAAGCAAGATTTTCTTTTTTTTTCATTCTTGAGTTTATGAAGATTCCTTTACCGTAGGTCAGCGAGCCATACGGGTATCTCAGCGACCGTCCAAACCAGACAGGAGGTCCGTTTTCATGTTTTCCTTCCGGTGTACCATATCTGTTCTCTAGTTTTCTCTAACACAACTTGCGGCGCATCGCGTGCTCGAGTTCATTTCATTTATTTTATTTTATACTTTCCTGCGAGAAATACATTTTTGCCCTAGGTTCAACGCAGCAAAGAGTCGTGAAGAGTCTCAATCAATGATCTGGCGAGCGTTGTTTGTGTCCGGTTGATGGTGCGTATCGGAACACAAACTTCGCTTTTGGCCGCGATCGAGTTACGCCTTCAAAAGCCCCGCGGCTTTTTCCTCCTGCCCTTCTTTCTCACCGCCCTCACCTCTCAGATCCACCGAGGCGAAGAAGCGTTTCCGCTCGAGGAAATGGAAACGAGAACAGACAACAACCAGGCAGTTCCTCAAAACATTGTAGCGCAAGAAAACAAGAATGGACGCAGAAGCGCACAGTTGGTGTTGTCATGGCGAAGCAACTTTCGTTCGAAAATGAAATTACGCAGGAAGCCCACAATCTGGAGCACTGCTGTAGAAAGAGGAACGTCAGAATGAATCGCTAGAAGATAAAAAACATGTAGCCCTGTCTTTTGGTGGCATTGATTCGCTCTTTCATGAATGCGCAACTGTAAACAGAACTACTCAGGAATAACCTGGCTGAAACAAAAATAGAAATACAAAGGCGATCTCCTTTCTTGTGGACATTTCTATAAAAGTAAAACAAGAATTTGCTGGCCAGGGGCGCTATAACGTAAAGCTATTCCAAACTTTTCTATTCCAATTCTGCAATCAGCCCTCTGCGATTGGTCAAAACTTTTTTGGACCACTCCCACTTCACCTCTCTGTCACGCGCTGTCACGAAAACCACGATAGCTCCCTATTTAATATTACGTGTACACACTCATTATGCATGATTGGACTGAACAAAGGAAAAATTGTTATTTCTCATTCGACACCTTTTCGCCATTAGCCCATGGCTATGGTCAAAAATTTTCATGCTGCACCCGCTTCACCTGCCTGTCATGCGACGTCACAAAATCACGAGAACTCGCCGTGTCAAAGTTACGTGTAGGCGATAAAGATGCATTAATATGTCGCACAACACTGAATTTTTTTTTTCTGAATAGCCGCAGGCTGCCCTGTTCCGAAAGGAATAAAAGATGGCTGCCGCCGATCGCTCAGGCACTGCCTACTCGCACCTGCCGGAAAGCTTTGGTTTATTTGCGTATAATAAAGCTTGCTGTGCTGACGTGTAACGTTTTCGAGCCCTTTCGGCACGTTTACGACCTCGATCTGCCAACTCTTCCTTGCTGAGGACTCGTTTTAGCGGCATTCTTAAGCTTCCGTTGCACGCCGCTGCGATTTTCGACCAGCCACCGCAAGCCAAGTAAGGGAAAGTGGACCAGTCGTAGACGCTGGCACCACTCTCTTCATCCGGTTATCTATATTTAGTGCGCTGGCTCGACCCCATCGAAACCCTCTCCACTTGAGCGTGCTCCTCGCCTCCTGGCAGCCAATTAAAAACGAAAAACAGCTCAATCTAGGTGATGTATTTCGTTTTGAAAGCAAAGAAAAGTGACCTCCTATAAACTAAGAGGATTAAAATTAAAAGCTTTCCCAAAAACTATACTCACTCTAGAAATTTAAATTCGTGTTTTCAAAACGAATAGTAATGTTTAAGTCAGTAAGCAAAGAGCCGATGAGTGGTCTCCTATCCCAATTAAACAGTGCTGGCCTTATTAATAGGCCAGCCTTGAAGCAATTTTTTGGGTGCTAGCGGTAACATTCATTTGATTTTCAACAATTTTTTCGGGACAGATAATGTAACGTAAGAGAAAAGCTCGACGCAGCCTCCTTTGCATAATTCACTCTTAAGACCGTTAAATCGGGCCGGCGAACAATATCGTCAGATATTTACTTTCATTGAAAGCGCTTCACGTACTTCTGCGGGCTTGATATTAACCGAACCATAATCGATTGTACACGCCTTAGGCGATGCACTATTGTTGCGCGCCAAGTTCATTATTATGCTAATGAATCCCCATTTTGCAATAGTAACCTGTACTTTGGGCAGAGACATTCAGCTCTTTCTTCAAACGCGATGAAGTGTGTGCTCTATAATTTTTCCAATTCCTCACGTCAAAGAGTACGCAGGTGAATTTTCCCACCGAACGTGAATATATTGTAATAAAAATTCTTTTTTTAATCCTCCGCTCTTCGTTCTGTAAGGCGAGTCCATAACGTTCTTTTAGTACTTTAATTCGACCAGTACTTGTACTGCTAGCTACAGCCAGAAAGACAGACGTACCTGCATGCTGAACGTAAGTACGGCCAGATAGAAGGGTAGTAGCCAAGCTAATCTGTAATTAGAATACGGCCTTCATTTCGAGATTTGTTTGTTTGTTTTCTTAATACTGTTGGTGATTGGGTATGTAAGCTGCATCAGAACGTCTCAGCCAGAGGCACAGTCAAGAAATTTAGGCTACCGACGTCGACATAAAAAACACATGCACATACCATTGCGCGATTTATCCTCATCTCATTCTTACGTACAATCATATTTTTTTAGAGAACCTTGCGCAATTAAACCTGCTATAGCATGACAGAACCACTAACATGTGCCGACCGCTTGCGAGTCAACATGAAGTTCCTTCGCACTTATTTGTTCTTTGACTGTTGCTTACAATGGTCGCTTACGGTAGCGCTACGCCAATCGATACAAATGTATTCGCACGTTGGGTCTATATACAGAACACGCGCGCACAAACAAACACACTAAAATGTGTTGTGTTCCTCTAAACGGAATCCAGAGGAGGGCTGCCAAAGCCTTAAACAAACAACAACAACAACAACGCAGATCCAACGCAGTGTCGGAATCCAAATGACACGAAGATTGATTGAGTTAGCGACGACACAACAACCATGACACGCCCATGGCCTCGTCGCCTAGCTACCTGCGTCATGAGGACGTACGATGCTCATCGAGGCAAGAGTGTTGGTGAGAGGTGTATGCACAGAGTAGTAGGATGCATATCTAGCTAGATGCGGAGATTCAATTCCCTTGTGCCACTGGAACACATACCAATCGAGAGGGATCGAATAAGAATGGGTACCTACTCCGTGACACGTACTTAGTAATGCAATAGTCAAAGTGTAAGTAATAGATGAAAATCAAACAAGCCGTTGAATATCATGCGATTTTTCATTAGGAGTCCATTGCGCTTAAGATATATCCATGAGCCGACCGTATATGGTACGGGTGTTATGCCATGTTTATACATTCAAAGCTATAATAGCTACATATTTGTAGAGAGACTGAATTATCTACAAATAACCCCTGCAGAGTAAGCAAGAAAGCTCCGCTTAAAAAAAATTTTATGGCTTTTCATGCCTGTTCCTTTCATGTCCAAGCATACAAACGTGTGAGCGCATTCCCCCGCTCACCCTTCGCTGGATGCTAAGTCTGTAGTGGCACTTTTTTTGGCAGTAATGCGCCTCTCCATTTTATTTTAGCGAACAGCTTTCTCGCACCTCTTCTAAGAGGGATACGTGGTTTGTGGCATTCTATTCTCGCGCACACGAAACAGTCGTCGATTATTTTCGAGCTATAACTAATCGAACCTCACTATACCGAAAGCCATGGGCCACCATTAAACGACACTGTATCATATACCTGTATCTATACGCGCCTATTCTGACAAGACGGATGATCAATACTTGCGGCACGCTCCTTTTTATGTCGCACTGATCGCGAGTTCACGACGTTGTGCTGTCCATGGCAGTTTGTGAGCGACCGCTTTCCCAATCGATGCTCCATTTACTTTTCTTTTTCCTGCAATATGGTGCTTTCTTCCTTTCTTTCTTTCTTTCTTTCTTTCTTTCTTTCTTTCTTTCTTTCTTTCTTTCTTTCTTTCTTTCTTTCTTTCTTTCTTTCTTTCTTTCTTTCTTTCTTTCTTTCTTCCTTTCTTTCTTTCTTTCTTTCTTTCTTCCTTTCTTTCTTTCTTTTTTTATTCACGACCTATTTTACCTAAACGAACAGACAGCTTCTTCCAGAGCTTTTTTGTTTTTTTCCCAGTAGGCTAAGTAAATAATACATTGTCGGGAAATGTTCTAAATCATTCGACGCTGCTTCAAAGTGTTTCCACACAAGGAGCCGTATACTAAATAAAGCACCAATCACGGTAGCTCAGCATTTGCCAAGAAATTACGATGAGCTGGCCAGCCGACTGCGCGCTGCTCTCTCATTGCGAATTTAATGTCATAAACTGCAGCCAGTCCGGAGACGTGACGGCGGCGCACAGTTAGCAAGAGGAGCACATAATATAGAGAGAGATAGCGTGTGTAGCTGCGTGCATGCGTGCGCAGATGCGTGTGAGTGAGAGAACTTCGAATATGAAAGAACACGCACGTAGACATCGTGTTGACTTGCGAAATTAAAGGTGTTCTGGAAAGTGAAAATGTAATTCTATCAGTGATGACAAGGTACCGAGTCATTCTTTTACAGTGTCAACGACCACCTATCAAGCTAAAGAAGTATATCAGATCAAAGCGATTTTGTTTTCCTTACTTTTCCCACACGTCCCTCCCACCCGTACTCAGTGCTTACTCTCTCCCTTTCTTCCTCTTTTTATTCCCCTTTCTCCCAACCCCAGTGTAGGGTAGCAAACCGGATGCTGTTCTGGTTGACCTCCCTGCCTTTCCTACCCTTGTTTTCTCTCTCTCTCTCTACTTTTGTGAGTTCGAACACACACGCACACATAGTATACAAAAGATTGCTGCACGATGGACCAGTTTCATTACGCACAGCATTTTTGCCCTGCTTGAGTTGAAATAATGCTCACTGATTTACCTTCCACTCTACAAATCCTTGTAAAAGAGAATTTCGGATCCATCACCAGTCATCTTGCAGGAGTTTTGATCGCCCACGCACGTTTAGGTGTCCCAAAAGGAGCCAAATATAAGCTGCTCCGAACGTCCTTCGAAATCTCTCATAACCTGCTGGCGGCTAGCGGTCGTTGTGCGTTATAGTGGTCGTGCTTCCAAAGACGCGGCAGCAGAGATGCGGCGCATAAACGTCCACTGACGTCGAGCTCCAGACATTACGATTCACTAATGCCCGCGCCCGTCGCGTGCACCGACTGCGCATAAGGCACGGAAGAAGGGGAAAAAAGCCAAAGAAATAGCGCAGCCCCCATCGCACTCATACCTGCTTCGCACCGAGTTTCGATCGAGAGGGGGTGTTGCCGAGATTGAGGCTCCGGCACCGACAGCGTGCGACTCGCCGTAGATTTGGCGACGGCGTGAGCGGAAGATGAGGTGGATGTTGGCTGTGGCGCATCGCGGGGACGGTTCCGAAGTTAATGACCGTCGGCGACGCGCCTAATTTCGGTCGCCAATCCCGCTCCTCTTAAGCCGGAGAGCGCGCGGCTGCTTTCTCATACTATTTTATTCCGCTCAGCGCGTCTACAGCGTCGTTAAGGCTTCTGGAAACCATGCGCGGCACGAATGGAACGCGCTGCGTCAGTCAATCTGGGCGGCGAGTCCAGGAACGCGGTTTATGGGGACACTGCCTTGCAGGCCGGGATTCACCGTTGCCACCACTCTTCTTCTCGACGAGTTTGTTTGTGTGAGAATAAGTATGTGTGCTATACATGTGCATCTGCGAACGGCGTTACGATCGCGGCAAACGTGCACGTGTTCTCCCCCCGTGCGGTGTGCTGTAACTACCGCGCCGTGTATAATGCGTGTCTATAAGCGGGCGCAATCAGGACGTGGCGTGCCCACCGCGTGCGCGACAAACATCTCGCCGACTAATAGAAATGCAGATACGTAGTGCACGTGCGCGCGCGCGTAGATGTGGCCCCTGAACATGTCTCGGGTGTTTGGCCATCCATACGACGCCTACGTGGAAAGCGATGAAACACCGGCGGGGCGTAGTACCTAAGTTGCAACGCCTCTGGGCAAAAAACAGAAACCTCTTAATAAATAGTGAAGAGCGTAACTGTGACTGGGCCTCTATATTGGGAATAGTGCTTGTGTACTTTTTCAGGTATTACTTGATTAAAAAAAAAGCCATGAAATACTTTTGACAGTTGCTTAGGCTCTCGTTTTGTTTAATCGGCGAATAAAGTGCGCACTATACACACGTATTTTTGTAACTCGGCCGGCTGCTTTACAGCCCGCTACCTATACCGGAGATCCTTGATGAAGTACTGGAAAATGTTCCAAGTGATACGTCGAGAAAACAAACAACCGAATGTGCGTTAAAGTACTGTAGGATCACAAAAACTCCGACAGTCGTCAGAACAGCAGATTCTCTCACCGCAGGGTGCTTCATTTTCTCGCCAGTTGCATTTTCTTCATCAATGCCTGCCTTATATTTACGTGAACCAAGCAGAACTAGCTGAAATAATTAGTATTTAAGTACTGTGGAAGAAAACATTATTAGGACATCGTAAGCTGCCTACCACGCTGATATTTCAGGGTACCCGGGAAAAGGCGTCTCGCGATAACAGGCTGTTCCTTGTTTCAAATGACCGATGCTAGCGTAAGCACAGAGACAAAAGCACGTAAGAGGTGTATAAAAGGCTCAGACATCCAGATGGCCTCACGAAACTAAAATAGAAAAGAAAATAGTCACATGGAAAGCACGTGATCGCGTGCACTTGTACCAGCACGTGCGCGTTCAACTTGGCGATCGCAGAAAGGCTGCACTATAGCCTTTGGCGAAAACAACACCAACTCAGAACTGAAAAGCGACAAAATTTGGTGAAGGCTGTCTGCTCGCTGGTCGTTTCTCGCCACACTCAGCTGACGCTGGCACGGTTCAAGAGCGCACCAAGACTATTAAAGCAGAAAAAATTAAAAAGGATCATTTCAGGAAAAAAAAAGAAATCAACACGACGAAAGGAGAGTGTGCAGCGACAGAGCAGACGGATAGGAAAACGAGAATAAGCACCAAGAGCTGCTCATCTGTTCTACCTCCAGAAAGGAAAACACGGGAGAAAATTGATGCAGAAATCGGTCCTCCCCATTCCCTGCCTGAGGGACGGCCGCAAGGTAACGGGTCGTGTGCAGTGTGTGGGCTAAGCGGGCTCCCGTTGACGCTCTCCTACGAATCGTTACTTTCCTCCGTAATGCCACACTTTGGCTTTGTCTCCTTTCTTCTCCTCATTTCCTCTTTCTTTTGTTTTTCTTTACCGACTCAGGATAAAAGGAGGCAAAGACGCGCTGATATGGTGCGTATGTTTTGTCCATTCTTTGTTGCACAGATGGTACTGTCGCTCTTATTACATCTTTATTTTAGGATGTTTCTTTTTTTTACCACGTACCATCAGCGTTTCGTAATTCTGTTGCAGTCTGTCTCTTTTATCCCGAATATTTTGCGGTTAATTCGACGGAATGTCATATTTATGTTTGCTGTTCATATAAGGGGATACTACGTCCATCTTTCTGAAGTGCGGTGTTCATTGTTATGTCAGATTTTACTTCGTGACCCAACTATCAAGTATGATGCCGTGAAAATAAGATTACGTTACAATTCATTCATATATAGGTACCTGCACAGTTGCCCAGAAGGCACCAAGTTCTGCCTGTGTAGGCGTGCAGAATGTCCCCACATTGTGTACGCATCGCATACCATCGTGGACAAATTAAACATGAACAAGAAATTACAAAGCAGAACATATTTCGCAAGTAATATCTACTTATCCAGTCACCAAAGATAATATTCACCTCATGCCCAGCGTACAAGCCGAAAAATAGGAAGGACACAAAGTCTATAAGACGCTTCCTTCCTTTCTTTATTTACATTTTGTGTAGACTACCTATTTCAGTTAGTTCCCCTTCTTAGCTGGCTAATACGTGATTGTATATATATCACGAATTATCGATCACTGTGTGACATTGCCAGTCAGATGATGTTCACCACTCTGCTAACTTTCCAGGCGCTGACGGGCCTATCCTCGGAACGTACCGGCCCTTGCACTCCCAACTCCCTTGCCGTTTTAATTAGAAATTATGCACAGCAACTGTTTGCATCCACTACTAATAACAGTTTATACATTTTTGCCACTCTTTGATCGTATTGCACCGGTCACTACAGCCATTTCAACTATCGGTCCAGATAACTGTGTGCTATTTTTTTTTCTCTCGTGATGAAATAAAGATTCTTTTGATCGATTGAAGAAGTATCCCGACATCACACAACTTCGGTAAATTGGAAATGAAAGAACGCGTTCTTAACTTTCTCGAATTTCAGTTGTCCATGATATACATTTCTGTGATTGGCGCTGTGTGGATTCACTATACATGTATTTTTGTCGTCGGTGCGCCATTTTTATTCACCTTTTCTGTGTCTTGTCTCCTGCAGTCGCTTGAAGATTTTCAACATAATAAGAAGAAAACACGAAAACGGGAGACGGCACTCTGGAGATGAAGTCGCGAAGCAGCGCGAAATGCAGGCTTTGGGAATGGAGGAACGTATTGCGAGGACCAAACGAAACAGAGGAGCTTTTCGACGTCTGAGGCACCTGTTGGGGGAAGGGGGGAGGGGGGGGGAGGCGAGGGCGTCTCGTGAAGCCGAAGTAGACCGTCGCCGCTTCAATCACGGACCCAGCAGGTGGTCCCCGGCCTCTGAAGGAATAGTGGAACCTGTTCGGCGGCTGCTGTTGCCGTGGCCCGCAGCAGCAGCAGCAGCAGCCTTGGCAGCAGATTGCAAGATCCCGTTCCAACAGCCAGACTCATCCTCCTTTCCTCATATTGGCATCCGGTCCCTCCGTCCCTTACTTCCCCTCTCTCCGTCTCTTCCTCTTGCAACTTCGTTTCCCCTGCGACTTCCTTCCGTCATGCAATTCCTCCAGCTATACGGCATCTCCAGTTCACCTTTCGGTTCGGAGGCGCTTCCTGCCGTTCTTTTATCTCGCTACTTACGTAGTCTTCCGAGACCGTATACGGGTGTACACGCCCATCTCCCTCCGTATTTTCGGCCAGAGCATCTATGCGCTTTCCCTTCTTGCAGTCCTTCGCTTTCCGTGAGGTGAATTCTTATGCTTACCTTTCGCTTCCAAGGCCTCCTTCTCCACGTCCCTCCTTTTTTTCCCCTATCCTTTATAACTCGCGCCTGTCGAGCGTTTATGTGGGGATTCACCCGTCCTTCACGTTACCGTTCGTGGGCTTTCAATAAGCCGCCTCTTCGCTACGCTTGGCCCTCCAGCCCTCCATGCCGTCGCGTGTTTTCATGCCCTCCGGCTCGGGGTCTGGCGTTTGTCACGCGTTTAGAGAGCCTCTTCCTCCACCATTCCGTCAGCCTTCTGGGAAACGTGTTGGATATCGACCTTACGGCATGCGCCCTCTCCTATACTTTTTCATATATCAATTTGTGGTTATCAGCCTCTATACTTTATTCCGGAAAGCATTTATTCCCAAAGTATTTGACCATAGTCGTTTCATGTCATCCAAGTTTTGATATGCGACAACGCGGTGTGGTTCTGAGGAGGAGCTAAAAGCTACAGCGCTTAAGAAGATACTGCCGACTGCCTATCAAGTCAAAATAGTTCTCTCTCGTGGTATGTTTAACACAGTCATTCAGAGGACAGCTCAATTATTTCGTTTCATTAAGATCTAATCCGGTGGCGCGGCTGAAGGGGGCTGAGGAATTGTAGAAGAGAAAGTTTCTCTCTGTATTTTTTTTTCTATTCTTTTAAGCAGCGCCTTCTCTCTTGTTATATTGAAAGGTCTGCCTTCTTTTCGCCTTATTGTATATGCTGTATATGACGTTATAACTATGGCGTCATTACCAGTCATCAAATAAATGCGAAAATAATAAAGACGGCGCAGGTCGGCGTTTGGGGAGGGGGTTGGAGAGGGGCAGAGGATGGTGAATTGGAGACGAAGTAAATTGCTGACGTTTTCGTCGAGCCCTTTCCTGTACGTCTGACGGAGCGAAGAGAAAAAGAACGAAAATACCCGCATTCTTCGCTACAATTCACAATTTCACTTTGACAATTTCCTCTTCTTTTCATTTCCATCGACCGGAACACACACCTTCAGCGCGTTATGACGAACGCGTTGAGCCAAGAAGCTTAGACAAAAGAAAGGAACAATACTTAAGGAGGCATCTTCATTTTCGATTTATCTTTGACCAATGATTAATAGCAACGTCATTCGCATCTGCGCTTTCAAACCATGTCGTGCAGCGTGATGTGCCTTAATATAATTTCACTATTCAGTCAAATCCCGACCTAGCAAGGAGGTAGTGGAAGCAACTTTTTTTCCTTTTAGATGTACTCCCATCCTACAGTCCAAATAAGGCGTTCAAAAGCACAAAGCGTTCTTGAACCGACGCCGCAAAACTAGGTGTAAACCTTTTAGGCGTAAAAGAGTTTGAAAGGTTGAGGTAGTATGTACAAGTCCTTGGCAAGAAAGTTCGCGTTATTTCTTAGCTTAGTGATCAGAGCACTTCTAAATGAATCAGTTTTCGTCGTTATTTCTTGCTTTCTCTAAATCTCTAAAATCATCATAAATTTTTTTTCGTGCATTGTACATAATTTAGTATATATATTTTAGCAAGGGTGCTTAAATTGCTAATGAACCGTTGGTTAGGTCAAAAAATGTTATCTGAGGTGTTCATTGATTCATGTGGAGCTTCAATGGGGTCATTTATTTTTGCCCAGAAAAAAAAAACTATTTTTTCTCATGCGGATTTTCTGTACTTGAAATAAGGCATGCCATTTTCTTAGCGACTCAGTTTTGTAGCTTCATTGAAGCGCTAATTTGATTCGGCTTATCGCTACTGACTTTATTCAGGGAGGTGTTTTCTTGTGTTTTTTTTTCTAACTACCATCGTTGTGAGAGGTATGTTTTAAGCGTTACGCTCTTTTCATTCTTAATTATTAAGTGTTTGCTAGCCCGTGCACGCCGCTTATCATTCACTTGAACTACCACACGAAGACTTTGTGACATCGCTAAGGCCCAGGAACGTCAGGCATGTCAACTGAGTCGATGTTTTTGGAATGGAAAGACTGTTTTGATGTAAAAAAAATCAACTGGCCCATTCAGCGAAAAAAGCCGGCGTCTGTCGTCTGTAGCAACGAAACGGCACCTAAACTCGTGTTGCCATTGACCGCGACGCCACGTCACGAGCGCGACTGGACGTCATTTCCGTTGGCTGCGACACTACGTCATGAGCTGCGCTTCGACAGAGCACAGCGCGCGAAAGGGAACACCCGTGCGGCGTTAGGGGTCAGGTGTTCGTGATTTGGGAGAGGGAAAGTACGCTTCGTTTCGTGCTCCCATATTGGCTGCAGAATTAAGCGTGTTTTCCCTCTCCCAAATCACAAGGGAGAAGAAGTTGCATGAGGGGAGAGGGCATCAGCACGACGCGTCGCCAGACGGCCATCGTCGCGTCGCTGACATGCGGCGCTGGTACCGCAGGCTCCTGCTGCTTGGTGGCTCGGGCAGCAGGTACCACTATGGCACGTTATTCGCAGCGCAAAACACGAAGGGCCGCTCAGCGGCGTTGAATTGGACATTGACGCTTTCGCATTCACAATACGTAAGAAGTGCTTAGGAGTCCTCTCGATTTTTTTTTTTAACTTTCATGGGCTTACTCCAAAAACATTAGAACGTGTTTATTAATGTGCGTCGTTAACATAATCTTTTGATTTTTGCGAGTGCCTGGCAGGAGTTATTAATCACAGCAAAACCTAAAGATAGCTGCGCTTTACTAAAGGGTTCTCTGAAAAAAAAAGAAAATAAAGGTATGGGATTGTTTCTTTCCTTGCAGAGAAATCAGTTGTCTTTCTCTGCTGGCGTGCCAGCGAGAGAGGCTACATTCCGTTATACTTACGCTTATCGGGCTCTTTGATCCTCATTAATGGACACATATTATTTGCCTTCAGTATGTTTGTAACCCTTTCGCGCGCTTCTGAATACGCCCGCTGCGGGCAGATGTCCGAATATAAACGGATATGTGTTCTATTACTCTTTTTCGTGTTAATAACTGTATGTAATGAGAGGTTAGCTCCTCTTAGAGGCACAGACTGCTACTTTGTTCCGCCGGGTGACAGAAGAAAAACAAAAAGCAATGACGCTCCACAAAGAATAAAGTGAGATAGACATTCTTCCACCGCAAAAGCCTTGAAATGTCTCCCTTGTGGGCGGTTAGTGATGCCTCTCCTCCCCTCCACCCCAATATTGGCATCACACCTCAACTTACAGTAAACATGGTTTTGCCCGCATGCTGATTTCTCAGATGAACCTTTAACATGCGCATCAAAAGTACGAAGATCGAGTGTTGCCGCTACTACTCTATCAGTATTTCTGTGCAGAGCGTACATGACCTAACCAAACCTTGCGAGCGACTAAAGGGATGAACTCGCTCAATAAATCGGACTTCTTCGAGAGACTGAATTGATTACTCACACTCGTGGTGACAGATACTCATTCCACGGAAAGGGGCGCCCAGGCGGAGCAATTGCCAGCCGAGCCTGCTGGTGTACTGCGCGTTTATCAGCATCGTCCCTGCCACTAGTACCCAAGCCTCAATGAATATCCGAGCTGAACCAGATTCACCACTAACGCTCCTTTCAAATGACTCAGGCACCATCGCAGAGCCCCCCACAATGTGTTTCGGCTAGGTCAAAGAATCGCACTGCGCGTATTCGCACGCCTGCAAACGAACCGGGAGAAGCAGAAGAAACAGTTAGGCTCACTAATGGCACCATTACCGCGAAAGCTCGTGAAAGGCGGCGCCTATGGCCGGAGGAGTGAAAGGCCGCCCCTGCCATGGCCGGCTTTCACCGTGCGGTTTTACATAGAAGCGGCGGCAACGCGTTCAGGGGCCCCGTGACAGATTGCGGCATTTGCATTGCCGAATGCGCTCCACTTTTCTCGAAGCAGCGCGGGTTGTTCAGCTCAGGGCCATCCCAGGCGAGACGGGCGAGCGGGAAGAACGGATGCAGTACCGATGCTAGAGCACACCCCTCGTCTCCTTCGTACGCCTATCTGTTTTTGGTCCTTATTCGTCTTGTTCTCAATCTCAATGCAATTCTCTTTTATCGTTCTTCGCTTGTTTGCAACGGATTTTATCCTAGACCGGATCCCCCAACTTCACAGACGAATTTCTTTCTCTGCGTGTGTGTATCGCGCCTGGTCAGAAAATTTTTGCGGTAACGTACTGTCCTGGCATATAGTGATAGTGTACAGCTGCGCAGTTGAACCTTCTAAGTAATTCCATGTATCCGCCCACATTCTGCATAAAATGCATCTTTAATAAATACACGGTCTGTCAAATGCATCTATAAAATAAGCACAAAGTGCCTTGAGCGCGATCTGCAACGGCTAAGTGCAGTAGACTCTCGGTAAAAGAGACAGTGTTGGTTTGAGCATGTGCTACAAAACCCGACATCTTTCCCTTCCCTAGTGCAGGGTAGCAAACCGGAGGCTTCACCTCGGGTTAACTTTCCTAATTTTCTCTCATTTACATCTCTCTCTCTCAAAATTTACGCATTATGTAAGCTTGCGCCGCTGAGAAAACGTATTCAGTTTCCCCGGAGGCTATTCATAGATTGTGACCGGATGCAGGAGGAAGACGAAGTGCTTCTCTTGCGGAACACATCTCGCCCGTCTCTGTGTTTTTCTGGACTTCTTACTGCACCTGTGGGGTCTACCGCCCCCTCCATCGCGGTGATGGATGTACAACACCCCGAGGATCCTCCCGGTTCCCGTTCACCCGCGGACATCGGTTCGAGGAAGCGAGGAAGTACGTCAAGTGGTAGCGAGGACACAGAGCTGTACTGCGCATCAGGTGACGAGTCCTCGGAGGACAGCTTTCGACTTGTCCAGTACCGCAAGGCCAAACGAAGAATTATCAACTCATCTTCGGCGTCCAGCTCGAACACTGTGAAAACAGCTCCTCAGCGATGGCCTCACTCCATCCTGTTTGTGCCACAGAACGCTACCGACAACCTGCGCGTCCTCAACAGGCAAGCACTCTCCGTGTATCTAGAGAACACCGTGCCAAATGAGATCAAGGATGTCAGGATAAATACTAGACGAAACATCCTGGCAATCGATGTGATGAACCCGAGTGCACTGACCATACTACAACATGTAACGCAGCTGGGAAACATCAAGGTCCGATCCATCGTGCCAACGAATGGTGCCACAATAACTGGAGTCATCTATGACATTGACAATGAAATATCTAATGCAGACCTCCCAATTCTCATAAAACCAGCAAGCGAACACAACGTGATTGTGCATGTTGGTCGCCTCGGCAACACACGTTGTGTGAAGATAACCTTCAAAGGCGACTGCCTTCCACCCTACGTGAAGGTCGGCCACTTTCGCCACCAGGTTCGACCATTTATTCCAAGACCAATGCAATGCTTCAATTGTCAGAAGATTGGACATGTGAAGGGTGTTTGCAGAAATTCGGCCGTGTGCCCTCGATGTGCCGAACCCCACTCAGAAGACAACTGCAGCGCAACCACGTTCAAGTGTCCTAACTGCCAAGGTGATCACTGCGCCTCTTCCAAAGACTGTCCCCAGATCAAGAAAGAGTTCACCATTCTTAAGCAAATGGTGAGAGATAACTCTACCCACAAAGAGGCCGCTGTGAAAGTACGGCGAAGACGACGTCACCGACAACGGTCTTCACGGCGGAAAACCTCAAGCTTTCAGGAAAAGTCCCCTCGTCAAGCATCATCATCAGCGGACGTTTCCAGCACTCCGATCACCAATGTTGGAAGGGAGCAAACTGCCAGATCTCTCTCCACAAAGGAATGGCCGCCACTTCCGCGTACACGACCGCCAGAAGAGCCGCAGAAGAAGCCGCCCCCAGTACAGCAAGGTGCTGTATCCGAGGAGTCGCGGAAAACAGATGAGCAAGTGATAGCACTTATTAGGCCTTTAATGAATGCCATTCGCGTGCTGCTAAGCAACATGCACACACCGTCTGCCAGAAGTGCGCTTCAAGTACTGGACGCTCTGAGTCCGGTGCTTGCAACCCTTGAGTAGATCATGGCTCCACAGCCACGGTCTTTTAGGGAAGAGGTCCGACAAGCAGCTATTTTTCAGTGGAATGCCCGCGGACTCAGAGCGCGCCTTTCGGATTTCCGTCGCTTCGTGTTCGCCAATATGTTTCCCATTATCGTCATTTGCGAGCCGAACTTATCGACCAAAATCGGGCTTTCTGGATATGAATCATTTATGTCGTCAGCTGTTTATGAAAACAGTAAGGTTTTGGTGTTAATTCGCCGTGACCTCACCTACACTCATCAGCCTGTACCACCTAATGACAGCAATCAATATATATGCCTAAACGTAAGGAAAAATAATCTGGCCTTCACTTTTATAGGCGCCTACCTATCTCCGTCAAGTCGATTTGATTACAACAGACTACGAGGCATCCTTTCCTCAACTTCCAATCCCTGGGTCATCACTGGAGATTTCAACGCCCATCATACACTCTGGGGAAGTCCGATCATCAACGCAAGAGGCAGAGCTCTGGTATCTTTCGCCTCCAGTAATGAACTTTGGCTGCTGAATGATGGAAGTCCTACGTTCTTACGTGGCTCCACGTACAGCAGTTGTCTTGACTTGGCTTTCGTCTCGCGAAGCCTAGTCAGACGTGCAGGGTGGTTTGTGGACATAGAGACGCACGGAAGCGACCATATCCCCACGTACATCAAGATCAGAGGACTGACCGCTACCAAAATACGGGATACGATCCAAAGAGTGGACTGGTCTAAATTTCAGTCTATTATGGAAGAACACTGCGACGCCAATCCATCTTTCGACTTGGAAGAGGCAATCAAGAGCGTGGTGCAAGACACTATGCGTACTCTAACATGCTCCTCGAAACTTAATGATTATGACGTGGAACTAGAACGACTTCGAGCAATCCGACGACGTGCTGAACGAAGATACCGACGTACGAAAACAATGGACGATCTACGGACCGCCAGGCGCACGCAAAAGAAGATACAGCGCCGGTTAGACAAGCTCGAATCGCAACGGTGGGCTGCCTTCTGTGAGTCGCTAGATCCACGCAAGCCTTTATCGCAACTATGGAGAACGGTGCGCGGACTGCGGACACTTCCCGTGCAGCGATTCCCATTCAAGGCACTTGCCCTCTCTCAAAAGAGATCGGAGATTGACGTGGCAGAGGATTTCTGCGCCAGATTATCCGGCCAACTCACAGCTACCAACATTCCATCGCCTTCGAGCAGCTGTCCGCCACCACGTGATCACCGGTTGGATCTACCATTCTCGATCCACGAACTTAAGGCAGCATTAGCTTTGTGTAGCCGCACATCAGCGCCAGGACCTGACGGAATTTCCTACCGAGCTTTGTGTCACCTGGGGGAGCGAGCGAGAGAGGTTCTTCTTGAGGTGTACAATGAATCTTGGAGAAATGGCACGCTACCAACAACCTGGAAGACAAGTCGCCTTGTTCCACTGCTGAAGCCTGGCAAGTCGCCGTTGGAGCTCTCCTCATATCGCCCGATCGCTTTGGCGAGCTGTGTGGGCAAAGTAATGGAGAGGATGATCCTAGGACGCCTGGAGTGGTACTTGGAGTACCACAACACCTACCCAGATGCCATGGCGGGCTTCCGACGCGGTCGATCATCGATCGATAGTGTCGTCGACCTGGTCACCTACATTCAACATGAGAAACGCCGTAAGCGTCTCTGCGCATCCTTATTCCTCGACGTTAAAGGGGCGTATGACAACGTTACGCATGAAGCCATCCTCTCTGCTCTCGCAGAGGTAGGAGTGGGTGGTCGGATGTTTCAATGGATACGGAGCTATCTATCCATGCGATCCTTTTTTGTAAGCGCCGAGGAAGGCCATACTTATCTACATTATAGCTACCGCGGCGTCCCCCAGGGCGGTGTACTTAGCCCCGTGTTATTCAATCTAACACTAATTGCTCTCCTTGAGGACGTGCCAACCACAGTCAGGCTATCAATGTACGCGGATGACATCTGCATATGGACATCTGCAGTAACACGCCTACAGCTGCGAGCGAGAATTCAGAAAGCCGCGACACAAACTGCTGTCTACCTCCGTAATCGAGGCCTCGAAATTTGCTCCGAGAAATGCGCACTGGTGCCATTTACGCGCAAACCCATGGCAAACTACAGTGTAACGATAAATGGCCAAATAATACGACGGGTCCGATCGTACAAGTTTCTAGGAGTCATAATCGACAGGGACTTGTCATGGAGCCGACACATATCTTACGTGAAAAAGCGGTTGACAGGCATATGCCACCTGTTCAAATTTTTCGCTGGCAAGACCTGGGGAATGTCGCCTAGTGCCATGTTACAACTGTACAGGGTGCTTTTTCTGGGATTTCTGCGATACAGCTTGCCAGCAATAAACAACACAGGCAAAACGAATCTACGCACTATACAAAGTCTTCAGGGTCAAGTGCTCCGGATCTGTCTAGGCCTGCCTCAGAGTGCTTCAACAGTGGCTACGATAGCAATCGCTAGAGACCACCTTGTCAAGACCCACATTGAAATTGAAGTACTCAGGACCCATATCAGGCATCTAGCCAGGACTCCTCGTCACCATTTAGCCTCTCTACCAGCGGACAGGCCACACACATCTTTCAGCCAAACGATAACTGCATATGATGAATCATTGCCAGCTTGTTTCACTCCGGCTGCGAGACCTTCGATCCCTCCATGGTGCCTCGCTCAGCCGAAAATCAACCTCGCAATACCTGGTATCTCGAAAAAAGCTGATCTGTCATCACCAGCCCTTAGACAGCTCACGCTACTATATTTGTACGAGAACTACCGTGACTCTACGCATATTTACACTGATGGATCTGTCCTTCCAAGCAGCTCCGCGGCGGCAATCGTCATACCAGCGAAAGCTACAACAATCAAATTTAAGACGACCCACGCGACAACATCGACAGCAGCAGAGCTCGCAGCGCTCTTTACTGCTCTTCATCACATTGGTGATGAACCGCCACACAAATGGACAATATTCTGTGACTCGAAGGCGGCACTGCAGTCTCTACTGTCACCTTTACGACGCGGACCGCACGAACAACTAATATTCCATATTACAGAGACATTACACCATATAAGTGATGCAGGCCACGACATAACCTTTCAGTGGCTTCCCAGTCACTGCGGGATTGTCGGCAATGAACGGGCGGATCACGCTGCCCGCTCAGCCCATACTGAGGAGCGCCACGTCCCCATTCCTCTTTCTAGAACTGACGCTGCACGGAAGCTCCGCCTACTTGCTCGGCAGTGCACCGCGTCGCAATGGAATGAGCCACATTTAAGAAATCCGCGACTGCACTCACTTGATCCAACATTAAGTCTTCGAGCGCCATCACAGCTTCGCCGTAGAGACGCCACGCTTTTATATCGACTTTGGTTGGGCGTTGCCTTTACTAAAGCCTATGCCTTCCGCATAGGGATGACCGACACCCCAACCTGTGACCACTGCGGCCATGAAGAATCAATTGGCCATATTTTGTGCACCTGCCCGCAGTACAGTCCACAGAGGGCATGCCTCAGCCAGGAACTAGACCAACTGGACGACCAACCACTATCCGAAAAAAGAATTCTGCAACATCGAAAGGACCTACCGTCACAGAAGAAGGCCGTGCAAGCGCTTTTGCGCTTCTTGCGATCTACCGGCCTGTGTGAACGACTTTAACTGGAACGCCTTTTGTGTGTGTGTCTCCATGTGTGCGCGTTCGTTTTTTTTTTTGCGTTTCCCTCTCTGTCATCTTTCTAACCCCTATCCCCCATCCCCAGTGTAGGGTAGCAAACCGGAGACTCATATCTGGTTAACCTCCCTGCCTTTCCTCTTCATTCTCTCTCTCTCTCTGTGACCGGATGCAGACATATGAAAGAAATCGCAGTGTGTTGCGCCCTTGGCTATTTTGCTACATTTGTTGGATGGGCACACATCACTGGTCATGTGAACAAATCGCGTGGTTTGTACCTAATAAGCATTTTTCGCTTCCCTTCTTCCTTTACTAAATATCCGCGTCGCCCTAAATTCTCCTCCTCTTCCTTCCTTTCCATTCCGTTAAACTACTGTCTTCCTTGCGCCATTCGAGCCCCAGCCACAAAGAGCCATAGCAGCGAAAGCTTGATTCACCCTAAAAAGCGTCCTATCGCCCACTGCAGCGGTCCTCTTCGCTGTACGACAGAGGTGTGAGCAGAGACGGCCTGCCTGTCTGCCAGGCGCCGTTCTCTCTGCAGTAAATTGCCTCGACGTAACGGCCTCTTGGACATGACGCAAGTGCACTACTGGAGAGCACCATCTCTGAGTTCTAGACAAGCAAACGGCGAGCTTCGCGTACTTTAGGTTAGCTAGCCATGGCGGTGTATGCTGAGTAATGAAAAGGAAGGAAGAAAGAATAAATAAAGCAGGTTTCTAGGAGATCTTAACGAAAACGTCTGCTCACTCACTCCTGTCACTTTAAGACTGTTTCTCGAACCACACAAAAATCCCAAAAGACGTATACAAAAACAGCAACGCGTCATTATCCTTGATATAGGAGGCAATGAGGCTGGGTGCAAGAACAGAAAGAGAAAATTATTGCAGTTTAATAAACGAAGCAGAAAAGGAAATACAGAGCAACAGACAACGCTGGTCTTTTGCTTTGCTTTCATTTTTCGTGGCAGACCTGGTTGATATTATTCTCCGCTAACCAGAGCAGTCATTCCGGCGTTATATACTGGCGATAAAATTTGATTTACAACCTCCATAAAGGGGCCTCATCTACCTTTTTCTTTCTTTGTCTTGTTTATGTGTGCGTTCTAGTCACAAGTCCGACAGCAACAGCAACTTGCATTGCATTACTCGGCACAGGCGCAAGGCAAATCTGCGCTTGCCGCGCAAGTGCGGCGAGAACGAGATGGCCTTCTCGCGTGCAATGAGACGCAGGCAGACGGCTTGCCATAAATTAACGTAGACCAACGTCTTATGTTTTTAAACAGGTCGCCTATTATTTTAGCCGGTAATAGAGATCGCAAACAACAGCAAAAAAAAAGTGATCGCCTTGCGCACTTGCTGCTTAGCATAGATATTGAAGTTGCTGCTCGGGAGCACTGACAAGATGCCGACGAGGCCGCCGCGCGTGAAATATTGAAGACGCAGACAGAGCAACGTGCTTTTATTGGAGCATCTGTATCGAGAGAACGCTGAGCTTGGAAATCTCATCTTATGTTTTTCTATTTCCTCCAGTCTAGCGTTAGAGAAGATACGCGTCATATTGCACAAGCTTGCGCGTGCGTGCGCGTGCAGAGACGGGGAAGGCGTAGACTGGACGCACGCACGCCCAATACTCGCCGAAAGAGACAGCGCGCTGTCCGCGTTCGGAAACGGAGGCGGGGCGACTCCCGTGCGGCTCTGTCTTTCACTTGCATCAGCGAAAATTCTCCCTGTGTTCCTTTCGGGGCGATCAAGGAAGGCGAACATTTGCGTTGCTATTTCGGGGAGCCAACTTTGTTGCGCCTCGCGCGGGCAGGAATTGATTGCTGACAGTGAGGGTTTCGAAGGAGCGATGATATATTTAGAAAACTAGCGAGGCGCCGAACTATGAAGGGCCCCCGCTCAGCCCGTTTCACTGCTGCCAAGATCGGCGAATGACATCGCAGTGTCCGCGAGAAACGGAGATATAAAAATATCTTTTTTAAAAGAAAGGCAAGACGCAAGGCAGTCTGTTTCGCAAGTTTCGATCCCTTTCCTTTCCGTTATGTTTTTTTTTTCTGCATCGTAGTGCCAAATGGGGAAGTTATCTAAACGCAATTTCACATCGCACTGTAGTGCTTGGGTGAACTAGAAGTGTTTTTCCAAATGGGATCTAGACTTTGTTGGTGAGCCGTCTTCAACATATGTCTCTGAGTGCGCGCGTTATAGCAACATAGGCACGCTCAGACCACCGACTGCGATGCCACAACTCTATAGAATGAATTTCACTTCGAGAGCGGTTGTAAAAACTAAAACTGGGTTCACCGAATCTCTCCGTCAGTCGGTGCTTGCCTCTACATCGTCGTAACACCTACGCCGCCGCAGTCGTTAGACCGCCTTCTCATTCTCTGTTTTATTCTCGCCATGTGGCGAAGAGACGCAAAACTTCGTTCACTGCCCACCACACCACAGGGGACCGAACTCGATCCCCTGCAGCAATGTGCAGCTGGGAGCTCGACGCGTTAACCCCTCACTACTTGTTGCTGGGCTAGTTCGTTTACGCCTGTTGTGGTTGGACAGAGCGTAACAAAATAAGAACTGGACAGGAAAGGGCGTACCCGGTTCTTGTTTAGAAGCGCATAACCCCCAGACAGTCATGCGTAAAACAGACTTGCCTCCACAGCTCCGACTAAGACACGTGACGGATCCCCTTCGCATGGTCAAACGAGGGCTTGACATACTCCCCAAACAGGCCTTGCAGTCGGCACCAGTTGCTTATCGACGGTTTCTTATTTCATATTCTTTCGTACCTTATCACACCACAACAAGGCTAATCACTGAGGCTATACAGATTCGTCCAAGGATAGACAATGTGTTGCCTTTACGCGACAATATTTGCATCGCATCCAGCGCGCGGACTCGCCAGACTGATTCGTTCAAATGTACCTGAAACAGTAGAGTTCATACATTTTGCTTTTCCTAAATATGACTGTGGACCGCAGGCATTGGCCACTTTCTTAGCGTAAATTAAGAACATGCCACGGAGTGAAAATGAGCGACTGTGTCCTTGTCAGACATGATATCAACGAAGTGAGTCATCAAGGCCCTCATAAAATGTGGCTTAACACAGGCTTTGGATCAAGGCTGTGAACGGACCCTTAGGACACGAACATGCACATAATCGCGTCCAACTCTCTATGTCCTCGTCATCACTCCTCTTGTAGCCCTCTTCTTCTCGTCTTCCCTTTCCCTCTGAGCAGAGTAGCAGACAATATGAGACTATTATTTTACGCAGACCTTAGTGTTTTCTCAATACTTTATCCTCTCATAGGAGAGGGTGGAAGCATCAGCTTCCGATACACAATTTTACTCTTAGATGGGCAAAACCGGTATTAGTGATGAGATATACACAAAAAAATTGCTGATTAATACCAAAATAGGGTATAAAATAGACATGATGGATGACGTAATGTCATCATAATGTCGACATAATGTCGCGCTTGAGCACGATGTTGAAAAGAATGAAGTTTAAACGCATGCACATTGCCAGTGCCCTCAAGCTAACCACATGATCTGCCTTTCTAAGACTCGAATTGTATTTGCTCGTCCCAATTAGTTACGTAGCAGAGGCGTCATTAAAATACATTCCCGTCTACGTCGAGTCCTTGCTTTGTCCTGGCAAACCGCATTTAGTTGGAGGAACGCTTGCCACGACATGCCGTACGACGCTTCTGTAGCAAAAGAAGGACATTTCTCAAGAAGGACAGCACGAGAGGACAGTTTATTCAATTTAGTATAAAATGAGCAGAAGCCAGATAAAAGGACTTTGTCTCAGCCCATCAAGAGGGAGAGAGAGAAACCAGAAAGAGGAAAGGCAGGGTGCTCGATTGGGCAAACACTCAGGGTGCCCTTCAACACTACAAGAGAGTGAGCTCGACGCAAGATATTAAAGAAAGCACTGGACGTGACAGAGCTAAGGGCATCCATTCTCTGCTCCTCATCTTTCGTATCTTTATTTCTCTTTTTCTTCTTTTTTCTAGGAAAGGCTACATAGCAGACAGTTGCGTCAGACGCATGTATACGAATGGTCATGCAATCTGTACGAATGAAGATAGGTTACTCATTGAAACGATGGAAGAGCAAGTGGAATCCCCGGGGTGGGCCGAATGAGAATCGCCGCAAAACGCGCGAGATTGGGTGCATAAGAAATGTCAAAATTTATTACCACGCTTTTAATCCACGGTCAGCGATTGATACGTAACACATATTTCGACACAATGGCGCATCGCGAAAGTTGAAGGGAACCGATCAATATTATTCATTCCTTATGTCGTCATTCCTTTATGTCTCGCTCGCAAATGTTTTAGGCAGCTGCGCGATTCAGCTTCAGAATAATCCTAAATTTACTGCTTTTTACGATTGACAGAAACAACATTAGTAGCGACAACATGAACAGAAAAAGAGTCCCGTTTGCTTTTGTTGGTTTGTTGTCGCAAAGTAAAAGAGGAATCCTAGATTTTGATCTTTTAGAGATATGACAGCGGGTATAGACATTTGTGATTGATTGATTGGATTGACTGACTGAGTGACTGATTGATTGATTTTAAATACAAAAGCAAAGTAAAATGGGGAGAGGGTGGCTACTGGGCATTCTTAAACGCTGTAGTGAAGACCTAGAGATAAGTTCTGACCACCTGGAGTTCTTCGTCGTACACGAAAAGCCTGGATCGAGAGTGCTAATTTTTAACGCGATAGCCTTAAATCTCTATGTTTCAAGGTCGTGTTGGGAGGTGAAAAATATGTCACGTGACCCAAGGAAGGCCAGAAGCGAACCAAAGCATGTCGAGCCATGTATAACAGATGATCAATGATTAGCAAAGTTAATTAATGATTGATTAGTGATTGTACTAAGATAGATTAAGGTGGATTAAGGTAGATTAAGGAAGATGAGGATAGATTAAGGTGGATGCAGTTGAATTTATGTGGATTAAGGTGCATTAAAGTGGATGAAGGTCGGTTAAAGTAGATTAAGGTGGAATTACGAGGACTAATGTCGATTGAGGTGAATTACAGTAGGCTTTACAAGGCTTTCGCCTGCGCGTCTCTTTGGCGATAACTAAGTACAGCTGGAAATTTTTACCATTCCGACCCTATCGGGAAGCTGGGGGCAATCTAAACGGCGATCTTGGCATTCTGAAGCTTTCCAATGCCGTCGTTTTCAGTACGCAGCCTTCTTTAACATTTGCTCCTTAACGCTCGCATTGTTCTTGACACTTAAGATTGATCGACAATAAATGCATGAACGGGCTTCAAAACATGGTGCAGACGTAAAAACTTCTGCCGTGAGTGATTGTGAGCGCTTGGAAAAAGGATTCATTTTTTGTGTTTTTAGATAAGAAATAAACAGAACCAATCGAAGACACGTACGCACAAGATAATCGATGCACTACTTCATTTTTTGCCAGCTTATTTTTTATGACTAAGACTGGTTGTCGATAAGAGTTTCCTACGGCGCATCACTCCAGGCATGTAACGATTTCGGCATGCTTCGAGGTGTACGTTAGCAGCACAATCGTCGACAGCTTACTGCTCTAATTTGCCCAGCTCAAGCATCTTTGCTTCTTGCTTGCGTGGAAACGTACAGGCATAACCATCTAGATTCATATGCAAAGGCATAAAGTCGGTCATCAACGCTACCGCTTTCCAGAGAAAAAAAAACTACCCTCACTGCCTACTTGTAGGTGTGCTCATAATATATATAATATATTGACCATCTTTTTACACCTGTCTTACACACGTGTGAGTAAAGTGCACGGGATACGACAGCGCAGAGGATACAGAAGCGTATCTGTTTCTTCATAACTTGATATAGAGAACGTAAGGCTTACAATGATGCCACGCTTGACGCATGACGCTGCGACTTCCTTTATTACTCTGCTTCAAATTATTTTCCCCCAAAATTCGCAGCCTATACATACTAATATATTCGTAAAATGCAGCCGTGTAGTTAATTGTTTGTTTAGTGCTACATGACAATCTGCGTACGCTAACTAAGCGATGGCGCATGTATGACGCATGCCTACACGTCATAACCGGCTCCTGAATTTCATCAGGCCATTTACTTATGCCCGAATACTTGATTTGTGTATACTATAGAACATGGTGCATACAACTGCGAAGTGCTGTACAGAACATTGCATTCCGTACATTGGAAGCACCAACTGCCAGCCGTCTCTCTATCATTGTATCGTTAACGCTATTCGCTCTCTTCTCTGTCTTTTCTCATTCCCTTATATCATGATACAAACGTGTTTTACGGCCAACCTCTCCATCTATCCTATCGCTGAAAGATCTCTCTTTGTCCTTGGTCACAATAACGCATTATTTTCATAATGGAGCCTTATTTTGTTCTTTTTTGTTTTGTTTATATAGGGTAAAGGTCATCAATCAAATGTTCACTTCCGCGCAAAAACAACCATTTGAAATGAAAGCGCAAGACGATAAAAGTCGGTAAGACATGTCCAAGAAAGATTACCGACTGGAGCTGTATGTAGATAAAACGCTAAGAAAAAAAGCAATCAAAGCACACCAAGTGGCTAAGAAACGGTTTCGAGGATCAAGATGCGCTTACAAGAAAGACGGGCAGTAAGACCTCGCCGGAAGACGTGATCTGAAAGCTGAAGAAAGATCAAGAAGTTGATGCGCATTTCTCGCAGATCTCCGGATTATAATCCGTGTTTCGGTCTACACGAAGTTTCGGTCGACACTTTTTCTTGCGAAACTATTGTTTTTGCTTGCTTTACAAGCATTAGTTAATCTTGCGGGCTTAAAAGAATGGCGGCATTGACAAGGTTTCCTAAGTCTTGGTAACAAAGTTGAATTATTTATGTTCGAACTGGGCATTTCGTTGTCGATTTTGTTTGTGTTTTATTTTTTATGACTCTTTTTTCTAAAAAGCAAGCTTGTATTTGCTGCTCTACTTTTTATCCATACCAGACGGCCTTGCCCGATTGTCAGAAGAGAATGGATTAAACAACAAGTTTGAATCAAGTAAGCGCTTTCTGTCCGTTCCTTTTAGACTATCTAATGCATGGTAGAGGTCGCCTGGGGTCATGCACAGTTTAGTAAGCATTTCTGTGTATTAAGGGCATCCAGAGAAAGGGAATATTATCTCGGAGAAATACGCTTTCTTGACCCCGTTTGTCCTCAGCAGAAGAAAACGACATGCTCAGACAAGCCCAATTCCTAATCAATAATTTGTTCATGAAGCAATAATGCCACAGACACCGACCAAACGAAAGGTTAGAAATGAATCATTCTTTGAGACGTTCCCGACTTTGGTACGGAAGCGTTGTTCGCATTTCTTGCGAACGGGA
Source organism: Dermacentor albipictus (assembly GCF_038994185.2). NCBI lineage: Eukaryota > Metazoa > Arthropoda > Arachnida > Ixodida > Ixodidae > Dermacentor > Dermacentor albipictus. Next base: position 342,065,849 of record NC_091821.1, read on the forward strand.
GCCTTGTTGTAAACAAGCCGAAACGTATTAAACAATCATTCATCCTTACTAATTATTTTGACCGGTGTGCGTTGTTCTATTGCTTCATGTTTCATCCCCACCAGACGGGCTTCTGTTGAACCCACGACTTGAGTAACTTGTTCCTTTTTTTCAACAAAACAAGAAAAGAAACCGAGAACGCACACATGACGGGGGAAAACGCTAACCGGCGCCCATTGTTTTTTCAGCTAGGTTAGGAATGGCAAGGAATGAGTAGAAGCGGGTAACAAGTTCAAACAATCAACGGCGGGAATAAGAAGAAAGTGTATTTGATGAAATTAGAGTGCGGGCTGAAATGTGTGGTGAATGGCGCCGAGTAGAACGATTTGTTTGCGAAACTTATGTATTGCATGTCAGTGATGGGGCGAGCTTGATTATGAATTGAACGTAATAATTTCAAGGACTTGACATGTCGAAGAAAAGAAAGTGATCTTATGTTTACAGATTGGAGAGCTTAGGTTGGCGAAAAGTTGCGCATATACCTACAAAAGACGAAACGAATAGCTTTATAGAGAGAGAAAGAGAGAGGAAGGGTGCATATAAAGGCATGGCGGTTAACCAGAGGTAGTTCCATTTGGTTACATAGTGCGGGGGTGTGGGTATGGGGGAAGGAATAAGGGGATAAAAAGAAAAATAGAGCGGAAAGAGCGAGAGAAAAAGAGAGGCGAGCAGAAACAAACCGCGTACATTCTACGGTGGTAGCGGGCGGCATTTTTTTAAGTCCATCGTGAATGCCCGTAAGCCGTTGGGATCTCAGCGCGAATAAAGCTTTCTTTGAGGAGGCTCTTCGGGAGCACTGGTCTAGAGCTTTTACTTCTGATAGTGGACGATTTTCCAACTGGTTCAGCACTATGCACATCGCTTGCCTGCCGGCACTGTAGTGGCTTGACGCTTGACTTGCGGCTAGACGCAAGTAATGCGTGCTAGCGTATCATCAAAGTTGCCTGTGTCCCACGTGGGGCTGTTTGCATTCCTATAAGGAAGGTATAAGAGTTTGTAAATCCGACGCCTAGCCACAAAAGGAAATAGCTTTGGACATGTTGGTTATTCATCGTTGATGCAAGTAACAGCGCAGTAAGGACGAGGGACAAGTAGAGACAAGACAAGCACTAACTTTCAACAAGCATTTTATTCCGGTTCCCGAGAATATATATACACCCGTTCCGCAGAGAGAAGGAAAGTACACGGTCACGTGCCGACTATGTCACAGATCCACAGACGATACAGCATGGTCTGTTCACATAGTGGTAACCCCGGTGGTAGATGTATCTGTATATCCGTAGACAACGAATGCAAACGACACAAAATGAAAACTTGAGTTCGAATCTCTTCAGGGGCAATGTAGCACGTTCACGGGACACCAATCGCAGCCAGCCTCATCATCGGTTCACGAAATCAGAATCAAAACACATTGACCTAGTTCATGCGCAGATCGGGCGGCTTCGTCGACGTGGTCATTCCCGCTGATATTGCGATGTCCTGGAAGTCATCAAAACTAGCTTTATATGTGTTGCTGTGTAGATATCAAGTGACCTTATGTGCGCGTTTTCAGGCTATTTTGTACACTTTCACTCGTTTACAAAACTGCGTATGTATTTTAGTGCCTCTTTTATTTTCTTCTGTGTGTAGAAGTTTGATTGTCGCCAGTGCGTATAACTTTGTTGCGCTTTTGTTTTGCTTCACCTCCGAAAACTCGCCGGCGCCACTAATGGTGCCCAATGTCTCCTTTCAGTTCACATTAATAAAAAAAAAACAAGCTACCCCTTGTATGTCATTAAACATTGATATCAAGGTCATTATAGGGTTTAAACAAGCGAAGCATATTCTAGATTCGGGCTTACTCACACTTCACATATAAATGGAGTTTAATGCATTTGTGTGCTGAAGTGAATCGGGGACGAAGATAGCCCAACGTTTTGAGAGATTTAAAAGAACTTCTTGTTGGTCTAGTTAGTAGCTGTTCATTATAAAATACAAGGACGCCAAATAAACGGATACACACAAGAGAAGAGAATGAGACAAGGCGGCTACACAGGGAAGGGCCCACTGTACTAGAAATATAGCTTTAAAGCACTTCTTGTTGGACTAGTTGGTAGCTGTTCATTATGAAATATAAAGACGCCAAATAAACGGACACAGACATGAGAAGAGAACGGGACAGGGCGCCTTGTTTATCGCAAATTTTAGGCCACAAGAAGTTTGTTGTAGAGAGAGTTGTAGATATATATATATATATATATATATATATATATATATATATATATATATATATATATATATATATATATATATATATATATATATATATATATATATATATAGAGAGAGAGAGAGAGAGAGAGAGAGAGAGAGAGAGAGAGAGCAATTCTATGAGCGTGACAATAAAACGGCTTTACGATATTTATATTTATATGCCCTGTGGCACACCATGTCATGAAACCAGAACGGCAAGTTGGGCCAGTTGGTTAGTATTCATGGTATGGGTTGTAATAGCGCACACAAGACAGGGACAACAGAAGGAATAAAACGACGACACAGCGCTGACTCTCACTTAGTTGACAGCCAGCGCTGTGTCGTCATTTTATTTCTTCTGTTGTCCCTGTCTTGTGTGCACTATTACAACCCATACCATCTACAAAAATGTCAGAAAGAGGCAGTGAGATGACGATGATCAGTTGTGCAACTAATTATGTCATAAAGAACGCAGTCATCAGCCTATATAGTCCGATGTTAGACGTGAAATTCTGTGGGAGGTCGTTAATATAAACTAAAGACAATAAAGGGCGTAGGAGCGATCGCTTCGATATTCCTGACGAAACATCAACGAAAGATGACTCGTACCAATCAAAGTAAACGAACTGGAACCGATTAGTAAGAAAACTGGAAATCCAAAATACTAAATGAAGGTTATTCAGGTAGGCGTCAGGCTTTATCACTGCAACTTAAAACAAAGCTTAAAAAGTGCCAAACATTACATGTGTAGTACATATACATTAAGTGAGAATGGGAAGAAAGGCAGGGAGGTTAACCAGGGGATGTCACAAAAGAGAAGTACGCCATACGTATATAATACATGATATATATACAATGCCATTTTTACCAGGCTAAAATGCAGTTCCAGATAATAGCCCGAACTGTATCTGTGGAAAAACTATTCACCTGCGTATGTTCTGGCCAGCTAGAGCTCAGAAGGCTCAATCTATTACTAGCAGAATGTTGACATGACGTGGCCATTTCACATAAATTAGGTAAGCCTCGCAGCACGTTGCGCCCTAGTTGAACTCGTTCTTCGCCGTTATTTTTCCTCTTGCGACGGGGCTCTGACTCCACGGCACTTGATAAGTGGTGCCCGGGCGGAGTAATCGCTGTCAGTTTTTGCGAGGTGAAGCCCATCTGCAGTCAATAGGATCCTTTTTTTCTTTCGCCTTTTCTGTATTATAAAGCTTTATAAGAGACGAAATACGCCATTATAGTGCTTGCAAACGAATTCTTGCACAGTGAATAGAATAATATTTACATTGGGCAAACCCTCAAATAAATTGTGCCAGCACTTGACTTACATGGTCAGGATACTTTTATTCTGGCAGATAAAAAAAGAAAAAGAAGAAAGGCGTTCCTTAATAGCAAAGCACTTGGATAAAAATGTCCCATAAGAATTATTACCAAGACCTCACCAATTATTTCTCTGTTAGCTCACTATACATTCTTCCGTCAAGCACACGAACATCTTTTTTTGGTTCGTTTTAATCCGAGGGAATTCGTACTACCCCTTATATTCCCTGTACGCTAGTCCAGTACTGCACGTTGTACAAGGCCGGAAGGATAGCGACCCTGCCATGCTCATAGCTTTCGCCGAGAAACATAGCTCTATTGCCCGTTTCACAGAACGCCTTGAATTCCGGTTTTACGGACCACCCGCTCTTGGCGATTCATCAATGTTGCCCTTGAAAAAGCTTGCACAAAGACACGGTGGCAATAAAGAGGGAGAGTGTAAAAATATAGAAACCTTGAATGTGCGGGGATGAATGGATTGGTTCTATATTACTTCAACTTTACAGTAATGTTTTGGAAAGAAATCTGTTGCTCCTGTCTTTGAGCGACCGTCTGCCATTCCGCTTCGTGTGCGATAGTGCGCGTTCGGTGGCCCAGGCGGCCGGCGAAAGCGACAATTTTAATGCGAAACGGTCGTTCATCAATGTGCCTCTGCTGCTTTTGCTTCGCGCTTGTAGCATCCATAACGTGTGATCGTGTATCGTTTGTTTTTACGGCCTTTATCTTTTTCTTTTGTTGTTGGTTTTCAAACGTGAGGAAGAGGGCGGATAACTTAATGCTCGATTCTTTTCTCTCTTTTCATTTTTTTATTTAATAAATATTTATGCGCGAAAGAAGAATGTATTTTGGATTGAAAGGCCTTTTCTTCTAACTTTCAAAATGTTTCGCTGATTCGTGATTCCTTTACTTTCCCTTACTCACCAGCTGGCGTTCTTTCCTCAAGGTTACCAGTTTTCTTTTTAGGCTGCAGAACAAAACATTTTCTCTCTGTGTGTGTGTGTGTGCGTGTGTTTATTAATATATTATTATTATTATTATTATTATTATTATTATTATTATTATTATTATTATTATTATTATTATTATTATTATTATTATTATTATTATTATTATTATTATTATTATTATTATTATTATTATTGATACATGCAAGCATACAAAGGAAACAAGGAGAGAGCAAGCTGACAACTGCCACCGAGAAGGGCACAACGCCTGCCTATTCTTCGGGAGAAGCGAATGAAAAGTGGAGAAGAGGAGAAGAAGATAGGAAACAAAAAAACATGGGAAAGAAAAGAAGAAATAAACAAATGACAGAGACACGGACAAAAGAAAGTAGGAACACAGAAAAAAAATGTCTAGAAACGGGAGGCCAAATCAGTTTTCTACATGAAGAGAGAGAGAGAGAGATGAAGAGGAAAGGCAGGGAGGTTAACCAGTTTCTACATAAAAGTTAGCAAGGCTCTATGGGCCTGGTCACGTTGAGTAGCCCTCCCTCTCGGAAAGAGGCAATCGTCAAGGGTCGTGTCCGGTCAGTCCATATTGCTTAATTAGCATTGCGCTTTGTGTGACGAATGCGGGACACTCCAATACAAGGTGTTCAGTTATCTCACAGAAGCCACAGGACGTACACGACGGACTGCCCACACGTCCTTGACGACACAAGCTTTCGCGCACCAACACGGAACCAACTCTTAATTTCACTAGCAGTACTCTAACACTACGAGGCAAGCCATGACCACAAACATGGAGTGGGAACGAGCCGTTTGCAGCACAACGTTCTGGGAGCTGCTTCAGGGGGTATCGGTGGATTAGTAGACAGGTGTTGTCAATCATACAAGAAATTTCTGGTCAGTCACCCCCGTTGGGATAACAAGTTGAAGGGAGGCGATCAGCCTCTTCATTTCTAGCAATACCCACGTGCGAAGATGTTCGCTGGGCAATGAGGGAAACTCCACAAGAAGTAATTTTGTCGGTGGAGTCTATTGTACTGCTGAGAATTGGGATATTGGCATCCTTTCTCAATAGCCTGCTAAGGGCAGCACGGGAGTCTGTAAGAAGGACGACCTTTGATGTGCTTATTTCTTCCTGTACGTACTTCAGAGCAACGTCAACCACTACCAGCTCCGCAGTTGTTGGTGAGGATGGCTGAGGTATTCGAAACACCCTTCTTATGTCAGTCGAGGGGCAGAAGAAAGCTACCGCAGAGACTTGAGCGCCGCTGCTTACCGATGCGTCCGCAAATACTTTAAGATGGTCTCCGTATTTTTCAAATAAGTGCACCTGGGCCTAATGGAATAGTGCCGAAACAGGCTGGTCAGACTTGTTGTGTATCTCGGGAATCGAAAGATGAATAGGGAAGGGCCATTTGTTGAAGTGTTCCTTCAGAGTTGTCAGTGAGCTAGTATCTTCTGAACAACCAGCTACAACTGCATCCCGAAGCCACAAAGAACGCACATATGGATTTCACAGAAAGAAAATATCGCAGTCGAACAGAAATGTGTCTTGCTTCGGCAACCGAACCCTGCACCAACGCCTGGAAAGCTGTTGCCACGGAAAGGCATTGGTTCCACGTTCGATTCCCTCCTGACCTGGACAAATGTTTCTTCAACTAGAAACCTTTTTTCTTAAAATTTGTATGGGTTTCTTCTGTAGCTTCATGCTACATTCACGTGCATAAAAATTATTTCATTCATTTTAATAATAATATTCATTCATTGCGCGCGTTCAAAGAAAATGTACAAGAATCGGGCTGCAAGGCAATGTTGGGCTTGACTGGCGATGCATGGTAGGCAGTGAATAACTCTTATATGTGCGAACGAGATTGCAAGAAACACAATTCACAGGCTGGTGTCAAAAACTAAACAGATACATGAAAACAAAATGCAAACAAAGCACTAATCGCAACAGGTACTTGCGTAAAATGAAATGAAGTCTTGTCACGAAGACAGAAAATGGGATGTACTGAAAAAAATCTGCTCCACAAAGTAAAAAGTCATGGAATGCAAAAAGAAAGCGAAAAAAATAAGAGATACGACACGGTGCATATTTCGCTCATTATCCGTTTATTTTGCGGAGTGCAAACAAACATTATTTGGCGTGTAACTGTCACTCCTTTCTCTCTCTGAAGGCTTTTTGTTTTTTAGCTCCTTCTTTTTTGAGTTCTCTAATGCTATCCGAATGTAGGTGGCGTTGTCATTCGATGGGCAAAAACTGAAAAGTTTCGCCAATTTGCCGCCAACGACAATGAGATCTATATATAGCACAGATGAAAAAAAAAGTTCGGCAGCACGTTACACTCCTCTAACGCCTGAAGGCGAAAGCCTGCTGCACACTTGGCAATGCGCCGTCTCGCATCGTCGCGTGGCTGCTTCGCAGTTCGGCTTCTTCGGCTCGTTTCCGACGCTGAGCTGCGGCTTCGCGCGCTCGTGTAGCTGGGTCAGACTCGAGTCAACGACGTTTCTCTTCAACTTTGCTATGCGTCCTCTCAGCAGGGGAGTAACGTATGTTGTTCTATGTGTTGTATGTTGCGATTTCAATTAATGTATGCCCTGTTTGCTTCACTTTGCTGAGCGCTTGTATGTAGCCTCAGTGACGGGATAGCAGCCATTGGATTTTTGCTTGCTTACGGGAGCATGAACCATAGAGATGGTCACGTTGTTCTTGTTTTTTTTTTGTGCCACACGACTAGACGTCGGATTTCTGTAAGTTGTATACGTGGTTCCAATGAATGTATGCACTGTACGCTTCACTTTATTGGGTGCTTGTAGCCTCTACATTACGACAGGGATAAGCCATTGCATTTCTTTTCTTGCTTAGGGACATGCGAGCCGTTGCTGATGACGATAGTTTTTGTACCATTTGACCGGACGATGCACATGTTCAAGGCCATAGGGTGTATGAGCCACTTAAGGCTTTCGCCATAAAAGGGCTGAGTTACGCGAGTAGGCATACATTTATTGTAATAGCGGCGAAAAAGAGACCGCTGCTTACCAAATGTTGGATATTGATTCAAGACTCTTCAGCCCTATTTCAATGCTTCGATCTCGCGTCTTTTTTCTTGCTTCGATTCAGCTACAAATGCACAGGCAATAAATCACGTAGCTTCCTCTGTACCTGTGTATCCTTTAGGAAATAGCTCTGTTGCAGTATTTCCAGGAGACAGCATTTCCATTGCGAGTAAGCTTAAGAATGTAAGTAGAAAGCGAAAACATTGTAACAGATTCCGTTTTCATCTCCTACAAGATGCAGCTACACTTCTTACGCAGCGCAACACTGCGCGGAAAATATCAGCACTGTTTAGCGCAAACTGTTCGCTATGGTCTGGTGGCCTGTTAGAATGTGGAAACTTTGAAAGGATTCCAGTGCTACATTGTAGGTCGTGTTTGATAAGTGTATATTTTTCTTTCCGGGATTAGTGTCTTCACACGATAACTATACTTTTTCTTCGTTTGCTTGTTCGTTTCGTATATATTTTTTGTCGTTTGCTTGCATGTTTGTTTATTTTGTTTGATTCGCCGTGGTACCTCAGGGTCTACGGCGTCGTACTGTGGAGCAGGAGGTCGCGCGTTCGATGCCGACCATGGCGGCTGCATCGCGATGGGTGTGGAATGCAAAAAAAAAAAACGTTTGATTCCTGTGCATTGGGTGCACGTTAGTGAACCCCAGAAGATCAAGACATTCCGGAGTCTCCCATTACGGCGTGCGATATAATCAGGTCAGGGTTTTTGGGACGTAAAGCTCGATAATTTAATTAATCATTTTTTTTTTGCTTTCATTGTTGGTGGCGGCTACTTTGTAAGGCGGGTGGTGCAATCTGACAACCCAGTAAACGGACCTTGTTTTACTCGGAACTCTGCCCCGGTACGTTTCGACTCACCTGGAGCGGCTTCTGCTAATTCGCATCTCTCTTGATTTCGCATGCAGTCGCAGGTAGCGGCCGACAGGCTGTCGCTTGCTTCATCGCTTGTGCATCAATGCTTGCTCCTTCAACCTCAGAAGTCCCGAAACATAGACAGGGCATGGAATCTCTAGAGAACTTGGAACAAGTTGCCCTTGAAGATGGAGGCGACGCGATGACGCGCTGACCTTTTTCAAAGGAGTTGCCCGTGCATAGAAGGAGCCAATAGACGCAAGAGCCTTCTCCAATTTTCCTTTCCGTCCACGTGAAAAAATAAGAAAAGACACGAGGGAGGATACAAATCCCAAACTCGGCAAAGCAGCAAACAAGAAGATGGAACGTATGGTTTCTTTCTGCGCGCCATTGGCCTACGTGCCAAACGAAAGGAAACGGGGCGAAGGTCCTCCTCGTTCCTCGATATTTCTCCAGCGAGAGCAATTGGGTTCACGTATACCACGCCACTTTCCGCATTTGCTCAGGGAACACCTTGCCGAGTGATTTCTCGCTTTCTATATACTATACTCTCCTTTGCTTTGCTTCTTCTTTCACTTCGTGTTCCATTCGGTGCAGTGCTTGGGCCTGTTTATGCCAGCCATATTTTTTTTTTCGTGATCGCTTTCAATCTGGAATTGCCCTAGTTTGACCAAGCGTTCACCTCGCACGAAAACAGAGCTGCTTTGCAGGCGCCGCGTATTTTTGAAGCGGAGTTTTCTTTGGCTCTTCACCTCCCTACAAATGGACGGCTATCTGGCCGAGTAAATTCGGCCAATCACGTCGGCGGTGCAATAAAAGCTGGCTTTATAGCAATTTTAATCCCCCCCACTCTCCATAGCAATAGCGAAAAAAACTAGCCAATAACTGTTCCTTGCAGCATATCTCAATAGGTCTACTCATGAGCTAGTCACTTTATAATCATCCTGCGATGGTGTCTGACAAATTTATTTTGTTTTAGCAGTACACGCCTGTACTGACGACTCTATTCGGACTACATGGGCTCTATTTATTCCCTACTTTCTCTCTTCTTGACCTTTTATCTCCTTTCTCCAGTGCAGGGTAGAAAACCGGACGTGAGTCTGGGTAAAGTGCTTGCCTTTGCCTTGCTTCTCAGTCTCTGTCTGATGCGCAGTCTGATGCGCAGCGCTGGCATCAGAGACAAAACAGGCTTCGTTAATAGCTTCCTTAATTCCTTCAAGTTTCAAGCCATAAGATTTACGCTCATCACGTTCCTTGGTTCGCTAAAGACACGATTTTTCACCACAAAGGGCTCAGTCAGAGGAATAAGAGCTTCGCCTTTATGTAATAAGTAGGAGCATGCTACGTGTGGCGGAGACTCCACTGACGCAACAGAGCATCTTCGCACATACAAGCGCGCGAAAAGATAAGAAAGTCTGATACTCAATAAGAGCGGACAGCAATGATGCCGGGTATCCGTGACAGCCTGTACCCTAACAACTGTCGCATGAGCACTACAACAGCCCCCTGTAGCCACTTCTCGCTCGTGAAAGAACGCCCACGGCTCAGCCAACGCGAACCATACACGGTAAAGACGGGTCTCCATGGTACGCGACTCGATCGCTACCGCCGTGAGCTCCGTTCTTCCTTTTTCGTTCTCTCTCTTTTGATTCAGTGAACGTCTCAAGGGTAGCTTTGACGACGGAACCAAGAAATCGATGCTGGTGCACGCAAGCAGATGTTTCGTTTTGGTTCGTTTTCCTTTCTCTGACGGGAATGGGCCTGTCTCGTTTGCGGCCGCTCGTCGGTTGAATCAACGACGTTGGCGTACGCAGACTAGCTTTTGCCATCTTTTGCACATAGTGGCGGAAGCTTGCTTAATAATAACGGCGTGCGCATTGTTCTTTCCAATGCGTCTCTGTCGGTGAGCTATTTCCGGCCTCCAGGCGCTGCGAGGCGTACATAGCTTCCTTTACAACCGCGGGGCCCGTACCACGTACCGAGCAATAAGTATGTTAGACCAGCCATTTAGCCCAGCCAAAGGCAAAGGAATTACCGCCCACAGATTTGAGACTTTGTTTGCTTATGTTGCACAGTTTTCTCAGAACATCTATTTAGCAGCGGCCGTAAGACTTAGCGGTAAAAATATATTTCGTTAGATTTGAAAGGGATGCTTGTGTAAATAGAGTGTTTTAGTTGAGCGTCCTTACGGTACTCTCCGCTTCGAGCTGCCCCGCTAAGGCGCAGTGGCGCGGCGGGTGATTTTCACGTTTTAGTTATACGTTTAGCGTAGCGGAGTGGACCTTCCGTAGTTACAGCTCCCCCTGGTCAAATTCGTGGAATGAAAGAAAATAAATACACCTATGGATCACCCTGATACAGTAAAACGTATATATATACTCAATTTATTTATCCATGAAGTATCTAGACGTGCGCTTGTAATGCGTTAGCAGTCCATTTTAACCAATGGAAAATAAAGTGCCGTATTGAGGAACGCCACGTGATAACCAGCGCGCTTGCTTTCTGCATCCAATCCAATCCTTTCTGACGCCAACGCTAGCCAAAGCGCTGCGCGGCACGCTCCGCTCAGGCAGCTTCTAAGCGGACCGTGTTCCTCGCTCCACTAGCCCGCTTACGACTAAGCGCACGGCGCATGCGCATTGGCGCTTCCGCGCCGCTTAGCTGCTTAGCGGAGCGTAAACACGCTCAACTGAAACACTGTAATGAACTGAATAAAAGAAGGCGAGGGTGGGAATAAAGTTGCAGTGTCAAAACGCTTGACAAAGCATACTCATCCGTGCCAGCAGGTTTAAGTAGCACTGAAAAATGAACCAGTAAAGAGACGTTTTTGGTGAACTCATACGTACTCCCTAAAAAAACACAAAAAAGCTCTTCAAGTAAAAAAAATAAGAAACATGACCTCTGATAAAGAATATGACGGTTCACTAATATATATTCGGAAGCGCAGGTACGCTAGTAGAATGTAACTTGAGTCTAACCGCAGCCACCTCGTTAATGAGGACAGTAAGCTGCCATCCAACACCACCGCGCTTGCAGAGACTAAATTCGATCACTGGTGGCGAAATTTAAAAGCGTATTTGCGCAGGAGCGCTGCGCGTCGAAGATTCGCTCCACGTTGCCTCGTTCCAAGGGAGTAATAAGCGAGGGAAAATACGAAAGAACTCGTCCTCCGTTCTCAAATGTATAGAAACGCCTCACACTGGACGGAGAGGTTCCGCGGGAGAGAAAGAAAAGAGGAGGAATAAAAGAAGGACGGGGCAATTCCAAGATCGGAAGCCAATTTCATCGCAGTGCCGCAGTTTTAATCTGCGCTCCGCGTCGAGCTGGCGCAAATCTTCATTGCGAAACTATGGCGAGACGACTAATACCTTGGGAGCACTTCCCGTTTCGGAGAGAGAAAAAAAAAGAAAGCGCAAGAAAAAAAGAAATAAAGAAACACCAGAACGCGCATCCGCTTCGACGCAGCGACGAAATGACGGCACAAGACGTGACCGCTTCGAGACGTGGGTGGTCATTCTCGCGGGGCATATTCTTCGAGATAAGAATGCGATTGGAAAACTCGAGCCCCAAGATTCTTTTCAATTAGCGCGTACGCCGCGCGGAACAAAGGAGCGTCGCATTCCCGCTTGGCTGCAGGCCCGTGGACGGCCATGCACAATGATGGCATTATTCATTTCGGACGTCCCATACATACGTGAGAAAAAAAAAGGAAGAGTGTGCAGCTTAAAGCATACTTGTTACGACTGCACCGCGCATTAGAAAGTGACGATTTGCTTGAAACTGCTGGTAAAACTGCACGAGTTGGCTCAGGGAAGAGTTTGCGTTATCAGTTTTTCTGGTCCAGTTATGAAACGTCATCGACCCGTGGTGCTAAGATGTCCAGTTGTCCTAAGTATTGCGAAACCTTGATTGCCGTCCTTATTTCCGTCGCTTATTTACATTTGAAGTATGCTGAATTCTACACTGACAAAGAACAGCGTGAAAAACGAAGATACGAGAGAGAGACACTATGCGAGCGCAGAATTAATACGTTTAACGTGTGCCTCGGGCGTAGAGAAATATCGCTCCTCCTCACTTTCCCTGCGTCCTCCCGTTTCCGGGTACCTCGCGTACAAAACGCTCTTTCTTGAACTCACTCTCGAATAAATAACCTGGGGCCGAATTCGCAAAGATTTTTCGTTCGTGAGTTCTGTTTTTCGTTGGCTGATCGCCTTCGCTAATGATATGTCCTAAATCACGATTGGCTGAAGCGAACGCTTTTGGCGTAAGAACGTTTTGCGAATACAGGCCCTGTTTTTAACTTGGTCTTCAGTTAACTGCGTTCTACTTTGTTTCGACTACGTTGCGTTCTTGCAAGCACCAATTCGTTCTATATTTAATTCCCGTTACACCGGCACATGTTATCCAGCTCATTTTTAAGCTTGTTAACTTAACTGTCTCTCACTATTTTTCCTGTTTCTTTGTCTTAAATTTCACCCGAACTGACACATTTATGAATCACTAGATGCACGACTCAAATGTCGCGTTTTCTCTTGCCCAATCTCTCAAGCCGATTTAGATAAACGTGACTTTTGAAATGTTCCTGCCGCTAACTTGCCGATTATAACCCCGAAAGAACGTTCGACCTTTACGCTAGTTCAATTAGCCGTTGAATTCGTTAAAACTCGGCGTGCGCATGTCTCGAAGACCGGCGCATCAGTCGTTCCCGTCTGGCTAAATCAGATCGAGGAAACCACATTCCGGAGCCGCACGACGTCTCGACCGCTGACAGAGCAGCTCGACACGTTGACAGAGTGCGACAGCAACGAAGCTACCCACGCGTGTTATATTCAGTTAGGCCGGGAAGCGGACGCGCCTTTTGGGTGGGCCGGGAGCGCGGGGCGCGACCAGCTGACGCAGGCATCGTCTGCGACACTGTAAAAATGCGCATTTCTGATCGCTCCGCAGCTGCGATATCGACCATGATTCCATCTTTATGGCCTAGGAAAAAAATTGACTTGGCAGACTGCTTCCCTACCGGTGTGAGCACCTTTCTTTTCCTTTCTCTTTCTCTCTCAGTCTCTCTTTCTGTCTCTCGTTGTGTCTTTTTTTTTTCAGTTAAGCTGCAAAGATTTCATTGCGCAACATTTTTTTTCGTTACTTAAAACGAAATAAAGAGCTAGCAAAAAGACTACCACCTATTACTGAAGGAAGAATAAACATTGAGAAGAGCTTGTATTTTTGCCGTTCGCAAAATGATTGAACGAACTGGGTTAAAAGCCTTGCGGGCCCAGCAACTTATGGGGGTCTGCTTTCGAAAGAAGAAATCTCACGCTGTGTGTACCTGATGGCCATCCGTCATGTTCATTCAAGCGAGAATTGGAGATGTCATAGGAGCGTCATAAAAAAATGATATTTCAACCCATGAGCTTCATTTTATTACAGCGTGCGATACTTAACTAGCCTGCTCATTGCTGGCTGCAGTGGTGAATAATATGGCGAATAATTTGTTATGGAAAAGAAGTAAAAAACGAAAACAGCCATAGGTCCTAAAAGAAAGCTTTTCAAGTTATGATTGCTTGGGAAACCTGAGTATCAATAAAATCAACGGAGCTGGGAATCTTGGGAGAAAAAAAAAGCAGCATCAACGCATACAACATTCGAAGGCCGTTCGTGCATACTCATGTTTCTTTCTTTTTTTCTTTGGTCTGACACGAAAAATATGCATGGCTCACTTGTTTTGGGGCGGTTGAGTATACCGATCTCAGTTTAATGGAACCTGGTTATTGGCCACTCCTGACCATGACAACGTTGTCAAAAAATATTACTGAGCACTATATTGTGAGTTTACTTCATACCCTTACTTTATTTAAGAATGCATGTTCAGTTTGGTCAGTTCCACAGCTATCTTGTGCCCATCAGCAATACGAAAAGACACAGGCACAATTATCCTCCACGCCTTCTCAAATCTAGAACGCAAATGAAGTTTCTGCGGTGCATTTAGGTAGCAGCGGTTTCCTGTGCGCTTTTAGATAGATTTTCGTTTAGGCGAAGGATCAGGTGCAGAGGTTGGAAGTGTGTGTCTCCTGTTACTTTATTCACTTCGCTTTCATATGGGCTAAGATGCTATTCGGGATGAGAACTACTTGGAAATAAAATGCTGAGTAAGCATAATTGAAAAAGAAACAAATTGTGAATTGACTTAATGCTACACTTGAGCGCGGAGTTAAAAAAAAAAAGTTACGTCAGTGCAGTGTGCAGTTACAAGTCAACTACAGTTTAGCGGCCACAAACAACGCCGCCATGGAACTACGCTATCGATCTGTAAAGGCAACCGATATCCTCTGAATCAAATGCTCGACTCATTGCTGAACTTGCGTTCCAACGTGCCCGAGCGTAGTGAAAGGGAAATAACGAGCCACCACACCTGCGCCCGGAAAATCTCATTATCCAGCCGGGGCAGGTCAGGGTCGTTAATGCGAGAGAGAGCATGCAACAACGCGAAATTACACCTTAAACGTCGTAAGTTCTTGTTCCACTGTCATAAGCGCTTCGCATCTTTTCCTCCTATTTTTATTTAACTCGCACAGCGCCTCTGCAATTGGCTCTTGTCTCCTATAACGCGACCCCGTGTTCACGATTCTCACCGTATACAAGCATAACGGTACGATATTCCTTGCTTGCAGCCCTCTTTAGCCTGGCGTTGTTATTACCATATTTTCTTTCTGTTGCGACAATGCGCGCAAACTATACCACTGTGTTTCTCTTTCATTTATTGCTCTACTTTTATCGTTAAAGGAACAACAGTCTTACGTGTTTCTTTCTTAACAATTGGAGAGACGAAAGCGCTGGCAGTTCGCAACAAAACATGAGCATTGCTGCGGAAATCACCAAAAGCGACAGGTCGAATACTTCTTTCACCTAACTACCATGTTTCGACGTGAAGTATCTGCAGCTTCGCGTTTTGGCGCACTCTCGTCCCCTGCTCGATCGATGCTGCTTTGAATTTCTTCGAATGCCCCAGAGGGAAAAAAATAATAAAAGAAAGCGCTCCGTCTTCTTTTGTGCTGCCGTGAAAACTCTCAAGAGTTTCAAATCGTCAGCATGGCCATGCCTTCTCATCGGCGCGTCTCGGGAGAAACATCGTCAGAGTCTGGCGCAGGAATATTTATGACTCGCTTGTAATGGCTGGTATAAGGACGGACGATCGTGCATTTCGAATTCCCTGTCGTGCAAACCGGCCTTTTGTCAACGCAAGTCAGAAAGAGTAACAATAAAAGGAGATGGCTGCTCATTTCTTTGATTTCCCTTGGTTCCCCAACTTCAGTGCGGAACCCTGTGCAGCCATCATTTGTACGCCGACTGCTTGCCTTCTATGCGCAGCTAGCGCTAGTGGCGGAACCGGGACGAGAGGTAAGAAGCACTTGCTGCCGGCAACTCAAAAGCTCGCTTTCTCAAAGGAATGCCGCCTAACAAAAACAAAAAAAAAGGTGAAACGGGGTCAAATCATGTCGTCATAGGGGGACCGTACGCACTCATATTTTACCTACACCGAAGGTAGCCAGTTGGTTGTATTCTAAAACCAAGCATGGCTGCAGTTTTATTTAGATAAAAATATCGTCACTTTCAGTCCTTCTTTCACAATGTGAACGCTAACATCTAACGTTAGCGTTCACATCATCTAACGCTGAGAAACGAGAATTGTCTTTTGAAGGAAAAAAAATCAGCGAGACAGTAATTAAAGCGAATAGAGGGTGACGACTTACATTACATAAGAAAGATAAAAAGGACAATAACAAAGACGAGCTCATCACTAAAATCGCAAATTTTTGAGTTTATCCACTTGGTGCTGCCGAAGTTGGTCGGGAATAGCAGGTTCCGCATATACTGTATATAGCTTTGCAGTATCAGGCAACCCCCCCCCCCCCCACACACACACACACACGCACGCACGCACGCACACCAACAAATCAGGCCATCACCAACTTGCGTTGAAACTCTAGTAGACCCCTCAGGAAAAGAAGCACTGGAACAAAATTTGAGTGGCTTACCGCTGCTGGGAACATATTGAAATATCTTTCTTTGGTTCGTGTTTTAGCTTCGCGCGTCTTTCAGTGGAACTTCTCGCTTGCCGCGTTTCTTTTTCATAATTTTGTTTGGTTGAAGCTCGCGAAGTGCAGCAACCGTAATCAGGTGCTCCACAAATCCAAATTCTCCAAACGATTCACCTATGTTCTTCCTGATGAAAGAAACCTCAATCAGGAAACTCGCGCAGTGCATAGCACGGTACGGGAACGAACGCCAGCACCTCGACTAATGGACGCCGCTTCTGGGCAAAATAAAAATAACAAAGAGGCTCAGAAGCATGTTTTCTTTTGTTTGTTTTCAGTGCGTTCCATCAAATGCATTTTACACCAGTCGTCCGTGGTTCGGAACATCCGAACGATGGTTAGACAACGGCAAAGCCGCCATGAGAGCTCGAGGCGTCGGGGCTGTGCTCGAAAAGGGAATTGCGCACTGGAAGGGGGCGCCCTTTTAGATCTCGGAACGCGCAGCTCATCCGACTAATGGTCTCGTTTCTATTGAGCCACTACGCCAAATGCCTCCGGAGCTCCAATCGTAGTAATGCGCATGCCCTCGCTAACGCACATATGTCGTTCTCTCGTTTCGACAACGCCCATTTGTTTCCTCATCGCGCAGGTTTTGCATTCTCGCTCTGTCGACATCGGCGCAAGGAACACCAAATTGCGATTCTTCGCTTATCCCTGCCCTCCGTATTACCATAAAGTCCTCGGAGGTTCATCGACTGTCTTCTTCGTTGAAGCCGCTGTTGTAGAAACAGCGCTATAACGGAAATCGCTCCGCCCGACATACATTCGCAAAGCTAGATGCACCTGTGGCTAAACAAATTGCTCCTCCTCCACCTGGTCAACTTTATTCATCTGTAAATGATTGGTGGGCCGCCAGGAACACCGATGTTTATCGAAATCGGCGCTTCATTGTCATAGAAAGAAAAGCTCGCGTAATTCTCGTATTTTATAGCACTGAAACTTCCCCAAAAATCTAGAAAGCACGAACGCCAAAAGCGTTGCCATGACAGCCGACTCCCAATAAATCGACCTCAGTTAATCTGATTTGTCGCCTCGTTCGAGTGCTCAAGAATGTCCCGGCGACCTTGTGGAAGTTCGTTTAGTTCTAACCCGAAAGCATGTCGCTTCGGGTAACTCAACCTCTACCTAAGCCACCGTGTATGCAGCGCTTATCAAAACCTTGAAAACGCAAGAAATTCAGTAGACGGCGCTACTGCTTACCTAGGCGAGAAACTGTTCTATTTTCACTTTTTCGTGAGAGACGTTCCTTCCACTCGTGAAGCCGTCTGTTCCCGCTTGTTTCCTGTCGTGTCTCGCCTCCATATTCAGCAGTATGCTTCGTCCGTTCAGCATGGCGTCGCGTGGCAATTGCGCAGCGCTGTTCGTGTAGTTCAAGAAAGACGTGATTCAGAATCTCTTTCATGATCTAGGAAAAAAATACATACATAATGGAGCATCAAACGAGTGCTCACTGTAACGGGCGATTGCAACCGCACTTTTGTTATTAATTAATATAAATAGCAATGCTAATAAAAAGAACAACGGGCAGTGCTCTTAGGATGACTGTTGGCGGTAACGTGATTAGTACTGAAGCCGCGTTGCTACACGCCGTATTGCCAACGCCAAAACGCGTCATTTATGAGGCATGTACTGCAGCCGACGCCTCTTTCACGCTTCCCTATTGTCAATTTCTCTCGCGCGCAAATTAGTGTCTGAATGTATATTACGCTGGTTAGATTAGGCCCGGCACCAGAGAAATTCGTAAAAGGTCTATTTTTGCCAACGAAGAGCGCCTTACAGCCAGTGGCATGTACGCAGTGAAACAAGTTGCCGTCAAAGAAAAAAAATATATTGAAATATGAAACGATTA
The DNA here is from genome assembly GCF_038994185.2 of Dermacentor albipictus. Classification (NCBI taxonomy): domain Eukaryota; kingdom Metazoa; phylum Arthropoda; class Arachnida; order Ixodida; family Ixodidae; genus Dermacentor; species Dermacentor albipictus. The sequence continues at coordinate 342,084,249 of NC_091821.1, forward strand.
GATTCCGGCACGGACATGGATATAAACCGTAAAGTGCCTGAAGTATCCTAAGAATGCTAATTGCATTAAGATCATATATTATTGCCCAAGTTAATAGTTACATAAAACGCGATAAAGTGTACAAACAAGAGTACAGGCCTTCCACAAAAAATTGCGGTGATAACAAAATTTGCGCGTGCCTTAAGTACACAATTACATTTCACGCAGAGAGCACGAACGAGGGAATCATAATTACTCGTGGTTCTGTAAAGTAAGTTTTGTAGAGTCAATAATGAATGTTTATACGTGAGACTGACATGGCGTAGCATTAGAAAAAAAGTATGCCTCGTAGTTACGTTGAATCGTGGCCTTAAGCAAATCGAGGAAAGAAAAGAAAAATGCTTTGAGGAACAAGTAGACAGGTATCTGCACACTAAAGAGAGAAATGATCAAATAGGCTGCTGCTAAATGAATAGAAAGACAGTTTAAAGAGACGTTAAATGTTCCCGATCATAAGGCTTATCCCTAACTAGATTTGTCTTTTCTCTGCGGATAAGCTGACAAATATTTCCATTCTCACACGTTTTTTCAATTAAGATAAGGGAGTTAAATAGCCGAGGCCCCTTCAGTTCAAAGGTGTCCAACATGAACTGTCGTCGCTATATTTTGAGCAGGATTTAAAAGGAATTCCATTTGAGGGAAACAATAGTGCTTCTGCATAACAGGGAGTTAGGTGACAGGACTTGTCGGTTAGGAGCGTTAACCAGTGTCCAGGGCTATCTACAGACTAAGTTAAAGACGGAAGACAAAATACACAGGGCCTTTTATAAGTCATTATGGTCTTCATTAAAAAAAATAAGCAAAAATACATTCCAGATTAACGTAACTTAAAACGATGCCTTGCATTTGGTGTTCCGTTAGCCCTTGAGGGAACTGCTTTCACGTGTCCGTACAAATGGTTTCTATGGTGGTTCCTCTTTATGTTCTAGTTGAAAAGTTGTGTGTTTGGACTCGTTGCGGGTAGCGGTTGTTATAACTAAAGAAAGACTTAGATCTCGTTAACATTCAGTTATCGACGTGGTTAACTTTTCTTATTATGCCACTTGGATTGCCCTAAACACGCGAAGCTATCTTTCTTCCCCAAGGCCTGATAAAAAAAAAATTGGAGGAGCCATTAAGGATGTTTCTTTGAGACTCTGCTAATTTTACGAATATTATATCAGTGTGTGGTAAGTGCGGGGCATGTTGCTTTGTTGAAGCTGCCCCACACACATTCGTTTATTCAAAGAAAAATTGTTGTTGGTTCCTGTTCGGCGCCCTCTTACTACAGACGTGTAAAGTTTTCCCTCTCTCCTTTTTCAGTCGATGCTCAGTTGATGTGTCCTATGTATAGTTGACGGGAGAAGGAGCGACACATCAACGTCAAAGGCCACCAACAACACAACAACCAACAACAGAACTATCAGCACCGCAACAACCAGCAGCACAACATTCCAACAACACCCGTGCCGCTATTCCGCTCACGTGGTCCACCATTCACACATGAGTTGAATATCACGGAACGATTTGAGAAGCCAAAAGAACTCCCTCCTAAATGTCCACCATCCTCGGGCGAATAACATGTACTACTATTAACACGTTTTTGTGTCATTTAAAGAGGGTGATATGCCTTAGGGCCGCAGGCTCCAAAAATACGGCACGAAAGAGACTTTTCTCAGTGTGATGCGATGTAAGAGAGAGCAAGCAAGAAGAAGAAATGCAGGGAGGTCAACCAGACGAACGTCTGGTTTGATACTCTGCAATGGGGGTAAGGAAAAGGGGAAATATAAAGAGGAAAAGAGTGAGCACGGAGCGCACGTAGAATGATCCATAAGGAGGACACTGTAACCGGTCTCGGTGTAAGGAAGGCAGGAAGGAAAACAAGAGGTGAAAGGCAGAGAGGTCACCCAGATTAAGTGTCCGGTCGGCTACCCTGCACAGGGGGATGGGTTCAGGGGCGATGTAAGGGCATTAGTAAATCTACGGGGAGAACCATCCTTTTCTGTGGCACTAGCACGACAAATTATGTAGTTACAGCTGCTGGAACTCGGATATCTGATATTAATTCCTGTGTTTGTTTCTCTGAATGCCCAATATTTTCTTTCGTTAGCCATCATGATTCGTAGAGAAATGGTTCAAGCGTCCTCAGAGATATTTTCTGCAGTCACAGTGGAATGGGAAGCGTGCGGCTGGGTTCCCAGTGAACGAACAGCGTCGTCAGCTCAAATACGGCGCTGAATGAGCTCAAAACTAAGGAGCAATAAAGAAAGGTCACCAAGCGGAGCGTCCACGCGGCGCTTTGGACGGGGCGAAAGCCCCGAGAACGAGCCAAAACAATGCGAATGCACCGTTTGCTTCACTGCGTCTTCATTGCGAATTAATTAGACGGCTTAAGAATCGACAGCACCGTGACGTCACAAGCACGAAGGAAATTTTGAAGAGGGTCGAAGCGAGGATCACGGCTGCACTCCTTTCACTCTGTGCCGGGTGATGAGCCGTTGAGTCGGCTGGCCCTTCAAGGCGCCTCGAACAGAGACTTCGTTGTTTCGTTGATGCGCTTTGTTTGCTTCCGGCCCGTCTGCTTTTCATTTTTCTTTGTGTTGTTTCACTCTTCCATGATTATGAAGATTCAATCAGAATTTCGCGCGAGATGCTGACGAAGGAGGCACGCTGCTTGTGTCCGCGGGTCGGAATAACTGAAAGGAGAGGTGGGCGCAAAGCAGGGAACCGCCTAGGTTCACTAATGAAGTCCAGGAACGGGAAAAGGAAGTGGTTTCTCTTCTTTACCTTTTTTTTTTGCTTTTCCTTTTGAGTATATTAGTGTCGACCTTTCTGGTGGTTTCTCTTTATTTATCTGTAAATTAACGTTATCGCTGCTTCTCTCTCTTTTTCGTCAGCATTACGTTTAAAACAAAAGCAACGAAAGAGCGGATGAATATCGCTGGTGAACATGGAACGTGCTTTTTGGAATACTTGCGGTTGCTTTACCGCTGGTACCTTGAGAATTGTGGTAATGGCATTTTCCCTCCCGTAAAAAACTGATCCTGTGTGGCCTCAGTGAGGTGGCGTTCCCTTATACGTAGTGCAAACATTGACCGCGGTGACGATGACGTTTCATTATAAGTAGATCACTAATTGATCTCCATGGTAAACGGGACTCTAGGTGGTATTTACGAAGCAGCTCGAGTGTATATCACACTTGGAACTATTCTGTTGCTGTTCATAAAGGTTACAACTAAAGGTTACGACTTACACAAAAACAGCGCCCACCCGCTCTTCCAGCTCGAATTCATCACGTCAAGGATAGCAGTGGCTAGAGTCGTCGTAGTAGATAATTGCGTGTAACTTTTTCACCATTTGGCGGAACGAATTACGCTTCAGTGACATCGCAAGGTTGGCTGATAGAACTATATCCTTCTTGCTGCGCAGTTTGTCCATACCTAAATTGTTGCGTGTAGAAAAATGGCCACTAAGTGATGCACGTAAGTTTTACGGAGCCTAAAGATTCCTCTGTGTTACTAAAGGAGCGAAAACAAAATATTGACATGTCTCGTAATTAATAAGACTCGTAAAGACGCAAATGCATGCATTTTCAGCAGCAGATATCAAACTTTACTGATTGATT